>NC_142929.1:113635921-113655921 GCF_046866305.1 Octopus bimaculoides
GGAGTATGTATATATGTATGTATGTATGTATGTGTATACACATATATATACATGTATGTATATATGAATGTAGGTATGTATGCCTGCATGTATACATGTGTGTGTGTGTAATTGTGTGTCTGTTCCTCTGTGTGTGTGTGCGTGTGTATGTGTGTGTGTGTGTGTGTGTGTGTGTGTGTGTGTGTGTGCGTGTTTGTGCATGAGTATGCTTATCTAAGGACAGATATTAAAATATATAGATAGATATGTAGACAGAAAGATAGACAGACAGTAAAGTTAAAACAAGAGAGAGAGAGATTAATGTATCTGGTGTGAAATAATTTGTCAATAGATTTTAAAATTGTCTGGGAACATATAAGTAAGGAAGGCGTGCTTACTGCCTGGAGGAGGGCATATTGGTGAGCAGCTATCAGACTGGATGACTCATTGAATGAACACACAGCAGTATGGGTGGCCCTGCATTAGCAGAAGGAGAAGAAGTAGTCCAATGTAAGCGGCGGCGACGGAGGCGGTAGCACCAGGTCTTGAAGTGTGGGTAATTGTTGGAGGAGGAGACTCAATGTGATGCCAGTAAAAGATTCCCAGCTTCTCATGTTTCACAAGCATTTTCTGCTCCCCTTCTCCATGTTGTCTCTGTAATTCAATAAGACGGACTGAGTTGGATTTCAAGATGACGGCACCGTACCTGGAGACAGGTAAGTTTTGGTAAGCATCTAGTTATGGACCCAACGGTTTTTTAAGGAAACACGATTCTGGTGACGTTCACGAGGAAAACAACTAAAAAAAGGAACAACTAGGTACGACAAAGCGGTTAGCAATGAAAAGGATGAGCTACAAATGGATCATTGAAGGTTAGTAACAAGGGTAAATTGGTTAAACGTTGTACAAGGAACAAAAAAAATCACATACACTAAAATATACAACTTAATGTACAAAGGAAAAGACACACAGGAAGCAAGGATGATGCGGGTATCACAAATTACTGATAATGATTTTTTTTCTAATATAGCGATAGATGGATGTGCAGAAGTGGTTTGATAAATTAAATATAATTTCCATACATTATTGGAAATGCTTTATGTGTAAAAGTAATATTTAGAAAGGGGTGATTGGGTAACGATGAGAATAAAAATAGGAAAAGTGTTGAAGAACAATCACAATATGGCGAAAGGAATAATGAGAGAAAAATATAATGACAAAAATAATTGAGATAATTAATGAGGAAAAAATGAGAATTGAAATTATTCTTAAAGAGCAAAGAGACAAAACCAGAGACAAGAACAATTCTTGTAAAAGAAGAAAATTGTGAGGAGAGAGGTGGGTTATAGAGCGGGAGACGGGGGAAAAGAATATGGAGTAAGGAGTAGAAGATGAAAGAAAAGTAGAACGAAAAGTGTTTATATTTGATAGAAACGAATGGAATAATACAAATAATGAATGAGAAAAAGAAGGATGATCAGTAGAGTAGTAAAATGTGTTAATTAATAATAAAGAGAAGGTTGTGTAAATTAATATAAAATAATGAAAGCTAGAAGATGATTAAAATGTAAATGCAAAAACATAGATAAAGATTTATGAGTAAGCTTAGCACAGCTATGAGGAAAATATGAAAAATGGGTAGGCGGAATGCATTTATGTATTTATATTAAATATGTATACCATATAAAGATGAATAAGGAAAACGATAGTGAGGCTAAAGCTGAGAAGATATGATATAAAATATAAGACAATTTGATAAAACAACACCATTAAAATGATAAATATTAAAACATGTAACTGAACGTTTTAAGATAGATTAAACTCATGTTTTCTCTAGAATTCTACAGTCATGCCTTTCTCATAGAAAATATCATCCATGCCGGGGTATTCGAATCAAATTTAATCAAATTAAGTGGAAACTATCATTTGGTAAGAGATTATAAAAGATATTTATTCATTAAATCTAATTAAACGTGAATGTCGTAAGTAAACGAGTAAATAGGACATTTTCTTAAGTAAAGTCTTCATTAAAAAAGGGATCCACCCTCAGCTCCAGCTGTTTTATATGTGACACTAAATAGAACATGATGAACCTTCTATATATACGTAAAGTTTATTTGAGTGGCAAACATAGGATAAAAGTAGACAACCATTCATGGATTCCTAGGTCATTTCATAGCGCCCTACAAACAAACACAACAACAATGGCAACCCAAACACAGCCAGAGATAGAGAGAGAGAGAGAGAGAGAGAGAGAGAGAGGAAGAGGGGAGAGAGAGAGAGAGAGAGAGAGAGAGAGAGAGAGAGAGAGAGAGAGAGAGAGAGAGAGAGAAATACTGAGTGAGAGGCACCCACGTACATCCGTACAAATAGACAAACAACAAAGATAAACAGACAAATATATACATAAAGAAATTTCACGAATGTGCTCACAACTCCAGTCATGACAATACTCCTGCATATATATATATATATATATATATATATATATATATATATATATATATATATATATATACTAACCGACTCTATGTGTTATAATTGTCATCATCATAGACACGAAAACGTTAAAGGGATTTGAAGCAATAAAGAGGCAGAATATATATATGTAGTGTGTAAACGCACATATGCGCACACGGAAAAAGCTGATGGCTCAATTCGTAGGCTGAACGATTGTGCGTATGGATAAAATTTGAGTAATGATACAGGACATCAGCCTATTTTAAGTAAGTTTCTAGAGACGTGGTATCTATCTATCTATCTATCTATCTATCTATCTATCTATCTATCTATCTATCTATCTGTCTGTCTGTCTGTCTGCCTGTCTGTCTGTCTGTCTGTCTGTCTGTCCGTCCGTCCGTCCGTCCAAACATCCATCCATCCATCCATCCATCCATCCATCCATCCATCCATCCATCCATCTATCTATCTATCTATCTATCTATCTATCTATCTATCTATCTATCTATCTATCTATCTATCTATCTTTCTTTCTATCTAATGATTATATGATAGAGACGAGACATTTGTACATCTCGTAATGCATGTCGTCTAAGAATGCATGTGATGTACGAATTATTTTGGTGTAAAAATTGATCTAGGATAAGAATACCTCAGGTGTAAGACTAAGTGTAGCATAAAAACACATGTAGCGTAAAAAGATATGTGGTATATACATACGTATACAGAAGTGTGATAGGACGTGAATATTTGAAACTACAAGCCCGAAATCTAATTGATATATAAGCTTAAATACGACGCGTTTGAGAACACCATTAACTGATGGATTCATGAAGTCTATCTCATCTCATCTCGTAGATCAGATGTTATCCAGAAACAGTAAATATATGCTTTCCCACAGAAGTACTTCATGAAGGCGGATAATATTGTATATGTGGTTGCATGTGTATGTTTAATAAAAAATGTTTCAGTGCAGATTTGAAATTAGACGCTTTGTTTTAACAATAGAATTTGTGGTACCTTGAGATAACGAACAGAATAATATCGCCATATTTAGATTAATCCCAATTCACTTATCATCACCTTAAGTCCAATAAGTTAGTAGCGGTAGTAAGTCCATTCGAAAGTTAGTAGCGGAGGTTTCTTATTAAAATCCAAACAACATAGTGAATATATCAGCTTGATGATATCCAGAGGAAGGCATAACATAATTTATTTAGTTATGTCATAAAAGCGTGGATTATAAATGGATATTTAGAAATATACTTTCATATTTCTTTGAGAAATTACAAATTAGGTTTTTCTTTGCAAACTAATTTAAATATGTTAAATTCAGAGACCTTCCTCCTTCCAAACTTCGGCCGGAAGGATTTGTCCAGCTCAAGATTATGGTGCACAATGCTTGTTCAATGAATAACGCGGCGGGATCGAAACTGGCATCCGATAGGTGCAAAACAAATATCTGAAGCATTAACATCCCCACGCCGACGCTTGAATATTTAAATATATGTTGCATGTATCCTGTATATATATCGATTCTATTGTAAGGAAAATGTGTTAATAAGCTATAATCCATGTTTCTAACATAGATTTATCTAATGGCACAACAATGAGACGTTCAAATAATTGCACAGCAATTTACATTTTTGTAAAATGTTGCTTATTTAACATTTTATAGTTACTCTCTTACCATATCGATATCATCTCCTTTTCGCCCGTCCCCTTTCTCTCCCGCTTGCCAACTACCCACACAAACTCTCTGTTTATAAATCTATGATTCTGTCTATCTTTTCCCCTCTTTTCCCACCATCACTTTCTTTCTAACACCCTCTCAATAACACATTCTCTGTCTCTCTCTCTGTCTCTCTCTCTGTCTCTCTCTATCTCTCTCTCTCTGTCTCTCTCTCTCTGTCTCTCTCTCTCTCTCTGTCTCTCTCTCTCTCTGTCTCTCTCTCTGTCTCTCTCTCTGTGTCGCTCTCTATGTGTCTCTCTCTCTGTCTCTCTCTGTCTCTCTCTCTCTCTGTCTCTCTGTCTGTCTCTCTCTCTGTCTCTCTATCTCTCTGTCTCTCTCTCTGTCTCTCACTCTCTTGCAATGTCTGTCTCTCCTTAGCTATCTCTGTCTCTCTACGTTTCCACAGTAGTTGAGGTGTAGTAAAACACGGCAGTGAGAGAAAGAAAGAGTAAGATAGAGTGGAGAGATAGGGAAGAGAAACACAAAGAGAAAGAGAGAGAGAAAGAGCTAGTGTATGTATGTATATATTTTTGGATGGATGGATGGATGGATGGATATGCATAAATGCACATATAAGTAAACGTGTATATTCACACATTTCATACACCATACATCCATACATTGCATGCGAAAATAGGAAAATATCATAAATCCTGATAAATCTAAAAACTGGAATGTAAAAATACGATATTCCTCTCACATACAACTACATTTAGACACTGATACTAACATATAAGCGCGCGCGTGCGAACACACAGATGCACACACACGTGCACACACACACATCACCATTATTATCAACAAAGGCATGATCAAATTCCAATGGCCATGCACAATAGAAACCAACTCCTTTACAAAAAGACTTGAAATAATTTAAAAAGTGAAAATAACACTCACATACGTATGTATATATATATATATATATATATATATATGTGAATATGTATATATATATATATATATATATATATATATATATATATATATATATATATATATATATATATATATATATATATATATAATATATATATACGTATATATATATATATATAAATATATATATACGTATATATATATATATATATATATATATATATATATATATATAAGAATATATCTATGTATATATATATAACATTGTATTACATAATTATACGGTGGCGGATGTAACTATAGAAAGATACAGTTGTTATATTTTGTATATTTTATAATATTCATACTCCATTACGAAGCGATGACGAATTCTCTATGTTTACAGAGATTTGCTAAAAATGGATGACAAGTCAACCTGAAATCAATCACTCTCCCATCTTAAATTAAGAAAAAATAACGACGTCCAAACATGTTTAAATAGTAATAAGTACCGGACTTGCTTTGAAGAGAGTCTGCTCAGTCAGTGTTGACAGAGACGTAAACCACGACATACACTCTAAGTATTATAATTGAGTTCTAATAGTAGTATTATTATTATCATTATCATAATAATTATTATTGTTATTATTATTATTATTATTATTATTATTATTATTATTATTATTATTATTATTATTATTATTATTATTATTATCATTAATAATAATAATAATAATAATAATAATAAAGATGAAACCCAAGTCAGTTCCCTCGTTGATATGGTGTATACCTTCAGCGCTGATATCAGAATGGAATTCGGACTGAGAAAGTGTGGTGTGTTAGTCTTGAATAGAGGCAAAATCAAATATATGGACGGGCTAACGATACCGTCGGGGGAGGTTATGAAGCAGATAGAAGAGACGGGCTATAAGTACTTGGGGATTTTGGAAATGAATAAATTGATGGAGAGAGATATGACAGAAAAATTTAAGGTGGAGTACTTGCTCAGACTGAGACGGATCTTTAAGTCGGAATTAAACGGACGGAATAAGATTGAAGCTATTAACACCTGGACGGTTTCACTCCTTAGATATGGAGCAGGGGTAATCGCATGGACAGTAGACGAAGTAAACAGTTTAGACAGAAAGACAAGGATGTTGCTAACTAGATATAGGACACTCTACTCCAAAAGTGACACAAACAAACTGTATGTACGAAGAAAAGAGGGGAAAAATGACTTATTGGATGCGAACACAGCGTTAGAGCAGAAGACAACAACATAGCATGGTATGTAAAAGTGCCACAGAACCGCTATTACTAGAAGTAAGAAGGTCAGGCTTCTGTAGGATGAAAGATTGCAAAGATAAAGGACTGTACAAGCAATTGAAAGCGAATGAAACTGAAAATATGTGGGTAAAGAAAAGAATGCAAGGACAATTTAATAGGGATATTGAAGATTAGACAGACAGAGAAAAAAGATAGCTGTGGATGACTAAAAGTGATTTAAAACCGGAAACGGAGGCTCTAATCTGTGCTGCCCAAGAGCAAGCACTAAGAACAAACTATATTAAATACAGAATAGACAACACACCAGAAAGTGAAAAGTGCAGAATTTGTGGACAAAATGGTCAAAACATATGGCATATTACCAGCCAGTGTACGCCACTAGCCCAGAAGGAATATAAGAGACGCCACGACAATATAGCCAGGCTTGTCCATTGGACACATTGCAACAATTATGGAGTTGACAGATCAAAAAATTGGTACGACTACAAACCCGAAGGCATCGTTGAAAATAAAAATGCAAAGATCTTATGGGATTTTATGATTCAGTCCGACCATGAGATAGAGAATAGGAAGCCAGACATATTCTTAATTGAGAAAGAAAACAAACTATGCTGGGTCATAGATATACCATGCCCAGCTGACAACAAGGTATGCGATAAGGAAGAAAAAGAAGTCGAGAGATATGACAGGTTAGCTTGGGAAATTAAGCAGTTATAGTCGATGAAAACGGTAGCAGTACTACCAATAATTGTCGGAGCCGTGGGAACAGTGAGCAAAAATTTTCGAGAAGTAGGTGGAACAAATAGGGGCTGCAATAAGGGTGGAGCACTTGCAGTAAACAGGTTTTGTCTTGTTCGTGTTTTGTGACTATTTGTATTAGTTTTCCTTGCTTCTGAAGTAAGCATTTTTAAAATTCCTATGTTGGTTATTTTGTAATAGTTTTCTAGCTGTACAAGGCCTCTACCACCTTCTATACGTTGTATATATAACCTTTCTATGTCAGATTTTGGACGGTGCATCCTAATTCCTGTTATTATTTTTCTTGTTTTCTTGTCTATTTTGATTAGGTCTTTTAATGTCCAGTTAAGGATGTTGTAGCTGTAACTTATAACTGGGACGGCTAAAGTGTGGATACCTCTTATCTTGTTTTGTTTTTTTTGCATTGAGCTCTGTTTTCAGTATTAATCTAACTCGTCTAAAGTATTCTGTCCTTATTTTCTCTTTCATTTGTGTCTGTGTTGTATCGTATCTAGTTCATTGATTCCTAAATACTTATATGTCTACTTTTGGTCTAATTCCCGTATTTCATTTGCTTTATCTAGTGTGATGTTGTTACGCTGAGCCATTTTCCTCTTTTCAAGGTTGCTTTGGCACATTTTCCTAAGCTATATTTCATATTTATTTCTTTGGTAAATCCATGTACTGTCTGCAAGTAATGTTTCCAGCTCTTTATCATTTGTAGCGTACAGTTTTAGGTCATCCATATATAAGAGGTGGCTGATTGTTTTGCCGTAACAGTTGTATTCGAATCCAGTTCTGTTTAGCATGTCAAATAAAGGTGTCAGTGCCAAGCAAAAAAAAAAAAAAAAAGAGTGGAGAGAGCGTGTCTCCCTAGAATATTCCACTTCTTATGGGGATGGCTTTGGTTTTTATAAGTCCCTCTTTAGTTTGAAGCTGTAGCACTGTCTGCCATTTATTCATAGAGTGTTTTATATATTTTATGATTATTGGTGCTACCTTGTTCATGGCTAGTTTTTCTAGGATCGATGTGTGGGGAATACTATCAAAAGCCTTTCGATAATGCATCCAGGTCATATTTAGACCTTTCTTCTTTCTGCAGCTGTCTTTAGTTATGACTTTATTGATCATTAGTTAATCTTTACAGCCCTATATGCTCTTGCAACATCCATTTTTTTCTTCTGGAAACAGGTTGTTTTTCTTCCAGATGCTTGCTCATTCTCTGCGATCTTATTGCAGTAAAGGCTTTGTAAATTGTAGGGAGACAAGTTATTGGTCTGTAATTTTGTGGATTTACCGTTTCAATGGATTTGGGGATATAAAATTTTTTTCCCTTTTGCGAGCCATTCAGGCACTGTCACTGACTCTGCTAGTATGTTATTAAATTTCTCAGCCTGCTTTTTGTGTGTTCTTGTCAGATATTTTAACCAGAAATTGGGGATCTTATCGTGTCCGGTGCCTTCCAGTTGCTTAGTTTTTGCAGTGCCTGGATGACCCCTTCAGTTGTTATAGGGGTCCAGCGTCGTTCAGGTGCTGAGTTCGTTGCTTTAATAGACCTTTTCTGATGTTGTTTCTTTGCCAACCATATTTCTTTCCAAAATTCCTTCACTTCTTCTGCTGTTGGTGCTGCATTGATGACTATTATTATTATTATTATTATTATTATTATTATTATTATTATTATTATTATTATTATTATTATTATTATTATTATTATTATTATTATTCATTGGTTTTATTTTTATAGCGTGCTTCTACTTCACTACCGAGCGCAGCTCTGTGTGCCTTGGGTATGTGCTGTGGTTTGCTGTGATGCTCTTATGGTTACTGTATTGAAAGTGTTTTGCGTAGGATGTGTGCAGTGCCCAGTAGTGCAATTTTCTGTATGTTATATATATTTGTAAGTCCTGGTTTATTTGTTATGTATTTGTCTGAATATTTTTTTTTATTATACCTAAGGCACCTACTATGATAGGAATTGTTTCCTATCATAGTAGGTGTTTTAGGTATAATAAAAAAATATTCAGAAAAATACATAACAAAAACACCAGGAATTACAAATATATATAACATACATAAAAAATTATTATTATTATTATTATTATTATTATTATTATTATTATTATTATTATTATTATTATTATTATTATTATTACGTAAGAGCACATATGTGAAAGGCCTTGTAGCCAGTAACGAAGTGTTCTTGCGCATGTTGTTCTGACCTGTTTTCAGATCATTCGTTGATATTCTCTATTTGTGGGCAAGATTTATATGGGTACTCATTTCCATATAGAGAGCTGGATGTATGGCTATATATAGTAGTCGTTACATCCTTATTTTATTTTTAGTTCTTCTCTACACAATTGTGTCATGTGATGATACATAACGCCCACCTAATCGAAATCATGAAAGTATATGAGTTTTTACGGAGTTCAAAAGTACTGGATAAAAATACAGATAATTCACATAAACAGCAAAATAAATGTATGTACGAGGTAGACATTTTTATGGAGATTTGTACGAGAACGGTACAATTGAGACGTTTTACAAAAACAACAATGAGGCAAAACTCACATACACGCAGGCGTGTTCACATACACACGCACACGCACACACACACAAACACACAGACATACACGCGCGCGCACTCATGCACACTTTCATTTATCAAATAAAAGTAACGTTGGAAATTTGAATGTAGAAATAGTTTCATCTTTCCTAATTTATATAATAGACGCACTTTGAACATTTAATATTTAGCTAAAAAATGTTCCAGCGACAACATTTTATGTCAACATAGCTATTTTCTACATGAAATTGTCACATAAGCGTGCAATGCAGGACAAGGAAGGTGACTAATCTGTGCATTGCCAAAGCCATAACAGCTTTCTTTGTGCCCTCTAAGGAACAGCTAAAAACAGCTCTCGATGATACGTGGAATACAAGTTACACCGGATGAAGGTGAGCGTATTGCATGATATATACTATATTAAAACTCGTAGAGAGTTCGAACAGATAAGATCAGTAACTGATTCATATACTTGCCAATCCATAAACTAAACAGACAATATTTGAAACAAATAACACGTGGGTCAATGACATGTATGGGGACATAAACTTCTGGACGGTGGTCAACTTCGTTGCACAATATGGATTTGTGGTCAATACTGAAATTGATTTTTGACAATTATGTGATCGAACGAGGGTATGTATTGACATACAAGTGATGATGACTCTGCAAAACTACAAAACCATTCCAGAATTCTATTCTCCAAACGCAGTCGACAGAAATCTTTATGGGCCGTGGCAGAGAATAGTAGGCGCAGCTACTACTCTTGTGGGAGTAATTGTTATTTAAGTGCTTTCTACCCCGAAGGGCCGGAAATGCTAAATAAAAATCGTAGTAACAATAGCAGTAGTCGGCGGCTGTAGTTTCTATGGCAGCAGGAGCTGGTTAGAAAACCAAAGGATACTTATACCTGCCTTATCTAGCAGCGCCGCCTAACTTTGATTATCTGATTATGAAGACGTGGAAAGTAAAGATAGATGGCAGGTAGTGGGAGAGTGAGGAATGAACAAAAAAGAGAAAAAAAGGAATGAAAATACACACCGCCATACCACAAATATAAGCGTAAAGAAAACACCCCAAGATAAGACAAGCAAAAGTGTGTGACGGAGCTTAAATCTCCTACCAAAGTCAAACAGAAGTTCATAGTTCGACGCTTAAACAAACGTAGAAATGTTCGAATTTATTACAAAAAAAAATAAACGACTGCGTGAAATATGTTGTCTAATGATGACTATGGGTACCTCCGCGTGTAGTAATTTCCAATTGCTGGTAGGGAAATAGATTTATGGAGTGCGTGACAAAGTAGTATTTCTTTATCCTTTGGTCCTTTTCTTTTATATTTACGTTTCCATTCTGAAATTTTTACCTAAATCATAAACAAGTTATGAACTGAGTCAAGTTTTGTTTTAAACACGAATGAAAAGGAAACAATATTATGCGACAAAATGATTGGAGAGACGATATCTTCGATTACAAATTTGTTGCTTTCAATTGTTTAAATTATAGCATTATTAATTAATTTAAGTCAAAATAATGAATATCTACAATATAATTTAATGAACGGTAATTTTCTTATCTAATTTACAACTTTATCTCTCACAAACTTGTTTTATGTTTTGTAAATAAATACAAAATAATTAGAAATTAAATAACACAAAAGCAGAAAAAAAACCTACTTTATCACAGACAAAATATTTGTTCATTTTGTTATGTGCTATACATTTTATATAATTCTATTTTTATGTACGTCAATCATTGGAAGTATTTTACTGCGGAAACTTGCAAGAAAAATTTCCGGATGTCAATGCTATTTGAATTGAATCATTTCCTATGCGATTTTTTTTTATCGAGACGCAAATAATTTGAAATGTAGAATTATATACATTTAGTTTCTTACACACACACACACACACACACACACACACACACACACACACACATATATATATATATATATTTATTTATATACACACGTACACACATAATACTCGCACGCACGCACACGTAGACACACACATGTACACGCGCACACACATAAACACTCGCAGACACACATACACACTTGTATATATAACCACATATATATACAACTTTAAACAAAATTCCATTGTAAAGTAATAGTTATATATTTGGGATTAAGTTTTAATTAATTTATATAGAATCTAAAACCAGGGTGTAGTTCACAACGGATTACACTGAGCCATTTCACTTTTACTTAAAGGAAGACATTATTGCATTTTATTTGGCATGTGAGGTAATAAAGTAGATTACATTATATTTGTACAGTAAATCACTTAGATGTTGTTTAAAATAATTTGAAATATATATATATTTCCTCCTTCAACCTTTTTAATGCAACTAGGTTCTAGTTTCTGCATTCCCGTAACTTTTAGAATATTCCGATTGTTAGATTTATAAGATTTCAAAGTGGAATTGTTAAATTCATTGGCAGTATAAACAATCTTTCGTATTATCCATTTGACTATGGATTTATTTGTAATGGATAATGTGATTGATTGTCATTCAAACATTTCTCAATGGAATTTCCAACGTCAATGGAGGGAATTGTCTTTAATCAGAAATCGAAAACGAGGTAGAGTGTCAGTTCCCAGGGAAGCTATTGCATTTTATTGTTATTACCATGAAAATATAAGCGATCTACTTCAGCATAAAAAAATGATTTTAAATGTTCTAATACATTTGCATTCCTCGCAATTTTATAATGGAGACGGCATTTGAATATGCAAATCAAAATTGAGGGAAAACATCAGTGAGCAGATATCAAGTTAAACAATAGAATCGGATTCCTTTTACCATGAAGTATTGCGATAGAGATTATAGTTAAGATTGCGATTGCTGCTATCAGAGCATTATAATAGATTACAGCTAAGGTTCAGTTTGCTGAGATGAACGTACAACTTATGGATTATTCTAGCGTTTAGTGTTGCTGTTTATATATTTTATATTCTCTCAAGGTAATCTGACGGCTAAAATGCGTAACTAAAGCACATTTACTGACATAAATACCAATTATATCAGTTCAACTAAAGAAAAATATATCGACAAAACACATTTCATTTTGACTAAATAATATTTAGAGCAGTTGAATATTTTCAAAGGTATTGTCGACGAATTAACAATGCAACTATGGGCGACATAATGGTCAAATGAAAGAAAAAAAAGATCGGTTGAAATAAAAGAAAACAGATTTATTGCTGTGAATGAATATTAGTTTGTGTCAGAATTTTGTCTGTATAAACTAGATTCGGAGATGTACTGTACCAATTTTACCATTTTCGTAACCTTTTTAATGGAATTGTCTTTCTAAAAACATACTATCTAATGTATATAATGTCGATTGTTGTTGAAGAACTATATATAAATGGTTTTATTTCTCTAGAGAAAATACTCAAATATACACATAAAGGGCAGTAAGTAAAAAGAATATTTAAACATTCGTTCATCAAAGTTATTATTAATGTGGTCTGTAATATAATTTCCACTTTTTCACCTTAACACAATTGTTTTTGTTTGTCTATTTTTAACAGATATTAAGCAACCGACTTCAGTTATTTAGTGAGAGGAATCAAAATATATTTTCCCGGATTTTTAACATTGATGTGATTAATGAAACAAATAAGAAAATAGACATGTCATACTGTAACTTTCTAAAATAGACGTATTTGCATGCACATCATATATATATACATATATATATATATATATATATATATATATATATATATATATATATATATCTACATGCCCGCCATAAATAGATTCAGAGTTTATATACGTACAATATATATATATATATATATATATATATATATGCACTAAGCTTACGTACACACACGCCAATCGACATTTTCTCTCTCTAGTCACTTGTCTTGCCAAAATTTATCGACACATACCTCAGATCACAACCTACGGTTTGGTAAACATTAGATAATGGGATACAGGGGCATATGTTTGGGAAAAGACGAGGAATCTTCTTCTACCACGAATCTGTTCCATCAAGTTTGTTCAACTATAAAATACCTCTTTGACAACGAGAATGACATACAAAACATATATGTATATATTATAGAACACATAAGTTCATCATTTGGCTTAAAGTTCAGTATTTCTGGAAATGATCGGAGATATAGAAAAAACACAGCAAAAAGAAAGAAACGACATTTCAATTTTTTTGTTATTTTATTACTCTTGTTTGGATAACAGTATGGAGGCCAAATAAAGTTTTACGAAGCTATGTTTTTGTAACACCTCACACAAAGCAAAATGTTTGCATGTGGTTATTCTTTGCACAACAACATACATACATCCACAGATACATCCACACATGCACACGCGAAGGCACACATGTATCGACGCGTATACAAAAGAAACATTTATATATAGAAGCAATATTTATGTGCTGCCAGTTGTATATGAATTCAACTTTTTGTCTATCTACCAGCTATCTACCACAGTCATTTAATCTGCTCACACACACAAACACACACACATACATTCACACACACACACACACACACACACACACACACACACACACACACACACACACACACACACACACATATATATATATATATATATATATATACACATATATATACATATCCATCCATCCATACGTACGTACATACATACATACATACATACATACATACATACACACACACACACACACACACACACACACACACATATATATATACATATATATATATATATATATATATTACATATGCATATATATATATTACATATGCATGTATGTATAATCGCAGGTGCCATATATTCGTACATTCGTGATACATGCATTACTATCTATTTTGAATATTTACCTAGCCGGTGGCACGTCCCTCTTACTAGCCATCTGGGTGGAAAGAATAAACTATGATGTGTAAAGACAGCTATATTTGATCCTACTGCCAGCGAAACACCGATGATAGATAAGCATACCACATCAATGAGAATCTAAATGAACATCAATACATACTTACCGGTGTATATAAATACGCTAAGGTATCCCCACTTACAAAATATTTCACTCTATTACACATTAGATTCTATATAAAGTATGCTATGTATGTAGCATAGTCTTTGCTCTGTATTTGATCTAATCATTCGTTGTGGCTTTTTTAACTGACAGGAAATTGCTTTTATTGCCCTGCCAATGTTTTAGTACATTGTTTTCACTCATCTTCAACTAATACTGAGAAAGAAGAATAATTACGTCTTGATATGATTGTACATTGTACACTCAATGCACACAGCCTCTCATATGCGCAGACACACATACACAAACACAGATGGACTCCTGGCTATCTGTCTGTCTCTCTCTTTCTATCTATCTATCTATCTATCTATCTGTCTGTCTATCTGTCTGTCTGTCTGTACATGATACAGTGTACGCAAGAAAACATTCATTGCTAAACAAATAATATACAAGAAAGGAACCATTAGACATACAACTTCGTCACATATGAAGTTTGGTAAGCCAAAAATTCGAGGTCACACTCGAACTTTTCCTTTTGAAATTTAATAAATTTACAGCCTCAGAAGTACTAAATGCTCCATTAGTTTAATGTTAAATTGTTTCATATGACATAACGTTAATATCAAATATACATATATATTCCCATCTACATACATATATACATACACACATACATGCATACATACATACACATATATATACATACATACATACATACATACGTACATACATACATACATACATACCACGGTGAGACGTTATGCCGCAGCTAGGGCACTGTTTAACGAGATCCGTCGAAAGGATAACTCCGGAGGCAAAGAAATAAGTACCCACAGTATGGTGGAAACCATAGTCACGCATAATAAAAGGAATATTGGTGGCATGTCCCATTGAAAACCTCAAGAAAATGTAAACACAATAGACCTGATATAACGATTTGGGATCGAGAAGAGAAACTGTGTACATTTGGGGAAATCAGCTGCCGAGAGGGTGTTAACATGAAACTGAAAATCAGTGAAAAACAGAAAACTACACTGAACTATTGAGAAATCTGCAGTTACTCCAACCAGATTACAAGATAAACTTTATGCCTGCAAATGTTGGGGCACCGTCCAGTAGAGTTGCAGGAGATTCATAAATCATCTCTAGACCGTAGTTGAAGCCAATGACGACTTTATTGAACAAATTTACTCTTTAGTATTTCGAGATATTTTTATGTAATGTTGGTAAATATATTTGATAAAATGAGATGTCAGTGTTATTTTGATTTTTGCGTAATTTAAACGACAGTTTATTCACTGCACCCTGTGCGTGTGTGTTCCCTTCCGGTCATTTCAATATGTGACCACGTGTATATCGTTGGCGATTTTCTTTCTCCGTCTTCCCTTCTGTGGACTTTTTCTATATTTCTGATGAAGAGCTCCGCTCGAAACGTAAAATCGTCTTTCTTTTCTTTCCTTTCCTGAGCGTCCAATAACACTGTACTTATTCCACGTCCTTGCGTTCTTGTGTTTTCGTGTTTTTTCTTGCTTGTTCATGTTTGGATTGACTATATATATATATATATATATATATATATATATATATATATATATATATATATATATATATATATATATATATTCTGAATGACCCGTCCTTGTTTTCTTTGTATCGTCTATCTGAATGTTTTGTTGTCCCTTTTTGTATCACCTTACTGTCTGGATGTTTTGCGTTCTTGTCCCATTTTGTATTTTAGTCATGCTAATTCAGGCTGATGACGAGCAAAAACTCAGAAACATTTCCCTGAATACAGTCTAGGCTGGGTGGAGGTGCTTGTCTCCCCCTTGTAAACATAAGGACACAGGAAATGTGTCAAGGCCGACAGGAAGCGGTCCAGCTTCCCAGGGCTAAATGGCAGTAGTATGATTCCCTTATTGAGGCTGTCACGTTAAGTTGACAGTATACAACTACTTTATATATATATATATATTGACGAGTTTCTTTCAGTGTCTGTTTAGCAGATCCACTCATAAGGTTTTCGTCGGGTTCAGGGCTATGATAGAAGACACTTCCTTAAGATACCACGCGGTGGAACGGAACCCGCAACCCTCCGTGTGATTCGGAACAAACTTACCTCACAACCATGCCTATACGTACATACATACATACATAAATACATACATACATACATACATACATACATACATGCATGCATATATACATACATGAATACGTACATGCATACATATGAATGTACATATATTTATGTGTGTGTGGCTTTAAGTATCTTGCGAAGGCTCAACATTCGGAGTTCAGGTTTAGAAAACCTGAAGGACCGCCGCTTAAGTGTGTAAATCTGAGGGGAAAAGGGGAATATGTTGAATGAAACCATAATTAACTGATCCTCCAGCTTTTTTTTTTTTTACCAAAAGGCAAGGAACTTTTCAACACCTTCTAGTACATTTATATTCGTATGTATACATATTCTCAACACCAAACCCTTCAGTAAATTTAAAGGATTCCAATGTTTTAAACATTTGGACCAGAATTCTTGACTAGAAATAATCTTTTACTGTCTTCTCATCATTAATGTTGCAGCTCTGCAACAAAATCAAAGGTTCTGCACTCCCACAGTTGTCTAACGCATGCGAATATATTACATGTCCACCAGAAATAACTCCAACATTCAAGAGAAACTTTTTCATCATACAAAAAATCCCTCCGGTGTTAAAAGTTACATGATACTTATCTTCTATCATTCTTCTTTTTCTTCCATGATCCCTAGATTCAACTTATTTTTCACGACACTTACAGCATACATATCTAAATTTACACTCCTCTTTTATACATTGATTACTGAACTCCATTTTCCCTCCTAATTTGTTTTTTTCGTTTGCAGATGTTAACATGAATAAAATCAGTTACACTGAAATTAATGTTACACGAAGAAGGCTGTGGAACGAGTCTAAACCTCAGAATGTACAGTGGTTAAATAAATATATTAACTTCTCATACCTTCTTACATTCTTATGGTCTGTATATACATATGTGCGTGTGTGTGTGTGTGTCTCTCACTCACACACACTCTCTCTCTCTCTCTCTCTCTCTCTCTCTCTCTCTCTCTCTCCCCCTATATATATATATATATATATATATATATATATATACGACAGAGGTAGTTAGAACACCTTCAATGCTAGAAATAAGAGCTTAAGTACTCTGATGCTGCAGTCAACAGACACGCTTGTATACATGCATACTGACAGCGACGTTCGCTGTCAGTATGTAGACAATTGTGTTCGTTCACTGCAGAATCAGAGCAACTTAGCTCTTATTTCTAGCATTGTAGGTCTTCTTATACCTTCTGTCATATTTAATGAAAATTATAGTTTTTCTTTTTAGTGATACATTGCTAAACAACTGCTTAATTTACACACACACATATACACACATTGACGTACACGCCTACATAAACAAGTGCTTGTATATTTTTCTCGTGTGTATATGTGTGTATGTGCGTGTATACTGCAACAGCTATGAACGTACTTGAAGAAATCCATATTCGACAACATTTATTCCCTTTATTTTTAAGATGTGTGTTTTTTTGAAAAATTGGCAAACGCGCAGGTGTGGCTGTGAGGTAAGGAGTTTGTCTCGCAACCACATGGTTCAGAGTTCTCTCACGCCGCGTAGTTCCTTGGGCAAGTGTCTTCTATAGGCTCAGGCCAACCAAAGTCTAATCACTGGATCTGGAGGATGGAAACTGAAAGAAGCCCTCAGTTATCTCTCTATATGTATCTGTGTGTTTATTCTTGTGTTTTTATTTGTCCCCTACCACCGCTTAACAGACGAGGCTGGTGTGTTTAGGTCGGGAAAAGGGTGATATAGAAAAAAAGAAAGAAAAGAAAAGCACTGGTATCTATTCATTCGACTAAAATTCTTCAATGTGATGCCCCAGTATGGCCGCATGCTAAAGACTGAAACAAGTGAGTGAGTAAAAGATTTCGTGACCATCAACTCGAGATTTGAAATAAATTTGAAAACAACAGAGAGGCACACACATACATATATACTCGCGCGCGCTGGCACACACACACACACACACACACACACACACACACACACAAACACACACACACACACACACACACACACACATATACACATATACACACACCACTCTCATGCTCACAAATATTTGTGCAGTATCTCTACACATTCATCCATATATGTGAATTCCCTGTCTAGAACTTTCATACATACTCACCTTGTCTCTGATGACGGGCTATCCAGTGTACGGAGATGCTAACCTACCACTTAGTAGATCCCAGAAACACCTTAATTAATTGCCTCAAATTCACCTTACTTTATTTAAATATTCTAAAGGACTTCAGACACACGTACTGCGTTGGTTTTTGTTGTCCTCTAATACATACATGCAAACTCGGAAGCCGACTACGGATCCCCAATTATAGCACTTACACAGAGTATCTATTCATTTAGATCACCAGTGAACTAAACTCCTCATTCTATATAAACATACGCACACGCACGCACGCTGACACATAAATGGAGGGATATAGTCGTTTGCATATAAGGATGCACACACACACACACGCACAAACACTGATTCACACAAACACGTCATTCATTTTCATTAAGCGCCGTTAGAATACATCTTCCCCTACGTCAGAATTCGTTATCACATATATAAATATAGACCGCCTTTTGCGATTGATGGTCATGCCGCTGGCGGCAGCGATGATTATGATGATGACGATGATGATTTACTATAAAGCACAGAAAGACAAATGAATATCATCTTGCCAGAATTTGAACTCGGAGCATGGTGAGACATAATAACAATCTCGAACACATTTTGAACGCTAATGTACCAATTCTTTCATAAAATAAAAGACCCACAGTTTCCAAAGGGAGTAGAAGGGATAAAAAATAATTGGCAGATGAAATATACAGGAGCGTAAATAATGCAGATCGAATCAATATTAAACTAACTTTTCTCCCCAATTATCTCCCCTGCACCATGCAATTCATTTACCGACTATTCTGTAAAATTATTTTCTTTCAATTTCTCTGGAATACATTGAAACAGAACAATGCGTTATAAAGGAGAGAGTGAACGAGGGAGAGAAAGAGAAAGGGTAAGTGTGCGCTAGTGATGAGAGGGGGGGGGGGTAATATTTGCTCTATACCAATATATTGCTTAATCTAAATGGAACCGCTTCCTATTCGTATTCTTTCGTTTTGCTTTCAATCACTCATGTGGCAGTATATTCTGCCTGCAAATGCTACTTCATCGACACCAACTATAACCGAGTGGCGACCGTGCGCGCGCGCGTGTGTGTGCGTGTGCGTGTGTTTATGTGAGT
>NC_142929.1:113658421-113725921 GCF_046866305.1 Octopus bimaculoides
TGATTGGAAGTTCAAAATGATATACAATGAAAATCAATGCCAGGTATTATCACAGACCTGCTTCAAGCCTTTGCAACCTAAAGTTAGTAAGAAGTAGCCTCATGGACTTTTATAGCCCAGGAAAGGGCCACCGTGTGACACAGTTATAAGAGTTGTTGCTGTTACTGCTTCGTCCCAGTTAAGCTCTGATAAAATAATCAAGACTAATTATCACAGACATTCCAATCAAGACCATTCTGTATCTTTTTGATATATGCTACATCTAGTGTATGCTTGTGACAAGAGCACACTGAGCAGTGTAGGGTCCTAGTTAGTGTTAGTGACTAGGAGCACTCTCAACTTGAAATTTTGTTAGGTTATCATTTCGCCCCTAGTTAAAAGGCTAGACTTCCAGTGCTAATCTATGCATGTTGTTGCTCGCTGTCAATAAACATAGGACCCTAGTGCATTGCTTTACCCGCCGTGAGGAGGAGGAGGCTGTAATATTATTAAGAAAGCAATGTCTATATCTAGGTTTTTAATAATGAATAACGTTCTCTTTACTTCTATTTCTTTTTTTTTTTTTACCAATGATAGTGTGTGTGTGATTGGTTAGTAGATCTAGCAGATTTAAAGAGCGTATACACGTTCACGTCTATAAATTCTAAAATATTGCAGTTGTTATTCAGCCACATGCTAACCCTTATAAAGTAGTTAAATAGACAAATAACGAAAGACTGCACACGTAATAAACCCCAATGTTTTTCCTTTACACAGATGTAAACTGGGAGTTGGTACATATATACATATATATATATATATACATACATATATATACATATATATATATATATATATATATATATATATATATAGATATATATATGTGTGTATATGTATGTATATATACATATACATATACATATACCACATGATGATGGCTACAAGGCGTCTATGAACTACATTTGTATTCAAATTATGTGCATTATATAAGTGTGCATTGCATGTGTGTATATATATTGTGGTGTTCTGCAACTGTATACTACATGTGTGTGGTAGGAATGCTGCATGTATTGATGTCTGACGCGTCTCTCAATCGATCTGCCATCTCCTACACCAACCATCCAGTTGTTAGCTTGCCTAAACACATTCCTCTACGCTTCTCCTCCTCTTACTCCTCCTCCTCCTCCTCGTCCATACCACTCACTACCGTTCTGATATTCTTTTGTGTTTTTCATTCTCTTTTCATCTCTCCTTCTGTCTTTCTATCTCTCTGTCTCCCTCTCTCTCTCTCTCTCTCTTTCTCTGTCTTCCTAACTCCTCCTCCATACCAATTTATCGTTCTGCTTATTGTTGCTTATTTCTCTTCCACCTTCTCTGCTGCGCGCACACACACACACACACACACACACACACACACAGACATAGACACACACACAGAAACAGACAGACACACACACGCAAATGCTTCCACAACTGCATCTGTATTCTCTTGGCAGACAGACAGGCAGACAGACACAGACACTCGCGCACAGACACACAAAAAACTCATACTCATACATACGCCCACAAGTGTAAAGCGACAAAGAGAGAGAGGGGGGGATAATAAGAAACGAGCAAGAGACATAATTGACAAAGAAAGCAAATTAAAGAGCGAGAGAGAGAGAGAGAGAGAGGAGGAGGAAAGAAGCAAAGAGAAAGTGAGAAAGTGAGAGAAAGAGGGAAAGAGAGAGAGAGAGAAGCAGTCAAACTGAAGTAAAAAGATTTTAAAAAATAGGTATATATATATTTGTGTGTGTATGAGAAAGGTAAATAGATTTTAATGAACAGTCAGACAGATAGGCAGGCAAACAGGTAGACAGACAGACAGGCAGACAGACAGACAGACAGACAGACAGGCAGATAGATAGTTATATGGATATATATATATATATATATATATATATATATATATGGATAGATAAATGGATATATAGATTCAAATATAGATAGATACTTAGATAGATAGATAGATAGATATAGATAGAGAGATAGAGAGATAGATAGATAGATAGAGAGATAGATAGATAGATAGATAGATAGATAGATAGATAGATAGATAGATAACTTTCTTTTATTAGCCACACAGGGCTGCACACAGAGGGGACATAGAAATATAGATAGATAGATAGCTAGAAATATAGATATATACTTAGATAGATAAATAGATAGATATATAGATAGATAAATAGATAGATAGATAGATAAATAGACAGACAGATAGATAGATAGATAGATAGATAGATAGATAGATAGATAGATAGAATGCATGGTACACATACTACTCAAGCACATATTCAAACACAAAGATGGAAAAAGAGACAGAGAATTTCTGAAAAGGAAAGGAATCAGAGAAGAGAGAGAAAGAATGATATAGAAACAGAGGATTGCGGTAAAAGAGAAGGGGAGATATCCCACATGAAAGCGAAAAAGTCAAAGCATGAAACGTTGTGTTAATGAAAATATATATATGGTAAAGGAAAGGTAGCGGCGCACGTCAAGGTAGCAAATAGAATATTGATTAAAGAGTGTTTCCATGTTCTTTGTCATGTTAGGTTTGTGAGAGAGTTCAGGAAAACACAATCAATAGAAATGTTACCTAATTCATCATGAAAGCCATACGTTAGTCGAAAATCTTCTCTAAAGTATGATTCATCTAGTTGGCTTCAGTTTCAAACCTTCGTTTCATTACAAGTTAATCAACATTCTTTCTAGCCACCAGCTTTCCAATTCAGAAATACTTACGCACAATCAAATAAAGCCTGCTTTCTTTTTATATTTTTAATCTCTTGCAATTTAAAAATTGCATATTTGTTATTATTTCTCCTCTCTCAAGTATGGTTTTCCAGTGTGGATTAACATGTCTTCTCGCTCGCTCATATTGAACCCCCCACACACACACACACATTCGCACATATACATATAGTCTTTTCTATTGAAACTGAAACTATGAATTTGCCATGCGACTAGTGTTCAGATTTTGACGATGTTACGATGATCAGATAAGAACTGTAAGAATTTTAATAAAAATAAACCAAATGCTCTGCAACAGGTGTTGATTACTCATCATTTGCCTGATCTAAAACGACTTAGGTATACACGCACACACACACACACACACACAGACACACCCACACACACACACACACACGCACACGCACGCACGCACACGCACGCACGCACACGCACACATATGGAGGATACCATAAACATGAAATAACGTTAAAAAGATGAACATTATTGTAAGAATATTCACAACACAATGCCAGAGAAGTACGGTATTCTGATGATGGTTAGAGAATACTCACTTTCTCAAGACAAAGATGGCTACTTTGTAAGATTATTGAGTAGCTACATGTGAAGATACCACATTTGAATACAAATTGCATACCTCCACATAAACATACTGAGTACAACTCCGCTTAGATGTATACATTAACGAGAAACTAGTTTTTATCGTATATATATATATATATAATATATAAATATGTGCGTGCGTGTGTATGTATGTGTGTGTGTGTGTCTATGTAGGCAGATATATCGATATATTGCTAGCACATATAACATACATTCACGTACACACAGAAATAGGCACATACTCACACATATATGATTGACGTTTTTCAGAGTGGTTTGTCTGAGAGGTTTTGTAGATAGATATATATACTGTCAATCTATCTGTTATATATCTATTATATATCTAGACATGAAACAACCATCATTGAAATATACCGATTGCAGTCACATAATACCACGTTGAACACGTTATAATATCTGGGTTTCTTTCTTTCTTTCTTTCTTTCTTTCTTTCTTTCTTTCTTTCTTTCTTTCTTTCTTTCTTTCTTTCTTTCTCTCTCTCTCTCTCTCTCTCTCTCTCTTTCTCTCTCTGTCATTCTGTTTGTCAGTCTATCTTCCTGTTTGTCTCTCTGTCTCTCTGTCTCTCACTCACTGTCTTTTCTTTTCTCCCACTTTCTCCCTTTCCCCGTCTCTCTCTCTCTATTCATGTTTATATATATGTATATATCTCTTTCTTTCTGCTATGTATGTGCATGCGCGTATATGTATTTATGTGTGGAGGTAAAATGATGCATATATTATATGTAAAATGCAATGTATTTGGTCAACTCATTTTATATAAGCTAACATCATTTTCTTTGCCAAACACTGTAATGCATCAAATTAGAGATTCTACAAAAATATATGGACATTAGAATAATTCTTGCATTATATGTAGTTATAAACATCAATTTACTGGCTTAGTCAGATGAAGGAAGAAGGGCAGCGCCATGACCAATTTCTGTACATCTGGAACTAATAGAAGCAAAAGTGGAAGTCATTCACAGAGCGGTAGACATTAAGATAACTGGATCTCAGATTTAAGTTCACCACACAATAAAACGTCATGTTCTTACCGATAGGCTTCTACCTTGGCTCTCGATTTTCATTCACAGACTCTTTAATCTACTCTAGGCTATTGTAAAATACACGTCTCAAAAATGTCGCGCAACATGAAGGCTTATGAAACGTGAAACTGCATATAGAACTACTCACACTTCTATGCTTTCATCCATTATTGCTCGAGATTCTCGCACGCCCGTCGGAGTGACGAGGATGAACTACTCATTCTTAATGATAACTGCTGAATTTCGCAGTGACTTTGCTTAAAGGGAAGAAGTGTTTCGTACCACCAACCTTACTCTCTTGACCTTGGCCACCTTCAGTCCAGTAGCAAGACCAGGCCAAAGCGGCTGGGGATGAAACCAGAAAACAGTGGATGACCAATGTATCTTATTTGTCACATCTTGCTCTCTGCACTCCAAATGCGTTGCTGCAGCTGCCTTCTGAAATCTCAAGTCTCTCTTCCGCAGACTTTGAGGGAACCAACTTAGCATGCACAGGTAGGCATGCTCATGATTACTGAATATGACACAACATTGTGAACAGTGGTATTTGCTCAGGTTTGTTGGACAACTTGATATTCCCTGAATGTAGAATTTGAGAGGGTTTCAATTAAATTTTATTCAACATGTCCACAATGTCCACATATAGTTATATTATAGCTAGCTAACGCGGAACTATTTACCTGGTTGCTCAATCTGCGAGAAATAGCAGCCAACTCTCCACGAATATGAATCTACAGCCCTAACGAGACAGGGAGCAATTCATTAAATATGGTCAAAGAATGAGAAACTCATGGCGCCAATGCTTTTTATTATAGGCAGTGGATTAGCAGAATCTTTAGTGCATCGAATAAAATGTATTGAGGTATTTCTTCTGGCTCTTTATATTCTAATTTCAAAGGATTACCATTATATTTCATTCCTCCAGAATCGATAAAATTGAAGTAACAGGTAAGTAGTGAATAAGTTGATAGTACCGACTAACTTCCTACCCTCAAATATAAATGAATTTTTGCCTAAATTAGAAACGATTGAAGGAATGAAACATGTATAATGCAACGTGGACAAGCATATTTTTTGCTTTGCTCACTTACTTTTTTAAAACGATAGGATGTGATACCAGAGAGATTTGGCTGCTATATTTAGCAGGCAGTACAAACAAATAGGTTCTTTTCTATTCGGCTGTGATGACCTTGATGATGTTTGAAAGTAAAAGGGAAAGAAATATCAGGAAACTCTGTAAGTTATACGGTTTACTGCTCTCAAATGGCATTTAATACATCAAGTTGAAGTCAGAACAGTGAAAAAGGTAGAAATATATAGTCCTGGAGTAAATAATATTGAAAAGTATACTGAAGCTTGGTTGTAGTTCGTGATTGAATCGTGTGAGTTACCATTTACAGAGACGAATGACGAAACTTTGAACACTTCATAAAAGCAATTCTTAACCTTTTCTGTTCATGACAACCCGAATAGAACGTCACAATTGTTAGGTACACGATCAGATTTTTAAAAAGTTTCATTGTATAAAAAACAAAAAATGCAGACAAGCATACTGACAGATAGATAGATAGATAGATATATAGATAGATAGATAGATAGATAGATAGATTGGTAGATTAATCGATAAATAGACATACAGACAGACAGGTAGATAAATAGATAGATAGACAGATAGATAAATAGATAGACAGACAGATAGATAGATAGATAGATAGATAGATAGATAGATAGATAGATAGATAGATAGAGCATTACCGGCTGTGCAATTGGGAGTACTATTGTTCAAATGTGTATTAAATGTATGAAAGCAGCGACGTGAATATATTTAAATACAATTAGTCCTATGGTTAGGTTTTTTTCCCCTAACTAACTGCATAGTTGTGCATATTTCATTGTTTACTCTTTACAACTTAGTTTCAGCCTCACTGCGCGGTACCTTGGCAAGTATCGTCTACTGTAAACCCGGAATGTCCAATGCCTGGTGAATGAATTTGCCAAACGGAAACTGTGTGGAATCCCGACGTATATATATCTGTGTGTGTGTCGGTATGTGTTTTTACGTTTGTGTTTGTCCACCGTTTGGCAACCAGTGTCGGTTTGTTTACTTTCTCGTAATGTAGAGGTTCAACAAAAATAGCGAAAGACTGAGTGCTAGACTTAAGAATGAGTACTAGGGTCGAAGCCTTCAAGGTGGTGCCCCAGCATGGTTGCAATCCAAAATAAACTGAAATAAATAAATGACAAAAAATATAATGATAAGCAACTTTATTTCCACACCGGGATTAAAAGATTCCCCATCACTGATCTACATGGCTGCACGACATGTCAGAAATAATAGCCAAATCTCTTCTCAAATTACAAGCTAACGTCTTAAAAATGAACGCATTTGATAAAATAATCCGCAGTAAATTATTCCCGAAAATAAGACATGGATGGTCACAGATGAAATATCTTATATCACAGGTCTTTTATGTCAGATCGAAACCGACGTTAGAGTCAAACAACAGCACCAATTCTAAAATCTATTATTTAACTTCAATGCTATTGATTGTAATAATGAATCCGTTGATAACTGAATATAAATGGGATACAGCTTGTTTAATCACATTTCAATCCTGATCGCACATACAATCAAAGGTGTTCCAACTTTGACCAACCTACTTTTGACTGGTATCTGAATTTAGATTGGCCATTGTCCATGCGTCTATCACTGTTTCAAGCCGGCAGGATATGAATTATGCGAAATTTGATTACAATTTGTAGAAGTAATTTTATTTGACTAGCGTCAGTAATTCTGTCAGAGTTAAAACAATGAATGATAGCCTTACCTATTGCTGCTTCTTCGAAAATATAAGGTCTTTTGTTCTTAGTGTGAAAAAATCCTGACAGTTTTGTTGTGGCTGAGTATTTATACACTTGTGCATCTCTGCGCGTGTGTGCGTAGTGCGGTGTCACATTGAAAATTTTATCACCTCCCTTTACTCTGTCATTTTCAAAATGGAGTAGATATGACAATACACCTCTTTGTAATTTTCTTATCCTTTTCAATATTTTTCATCGTCTTCTTTGTCTCGTTCTGTCATCTGATGAAAGACTTACAGCCAAAACGTTAAGACATTTCTATTTCCCTGAACGTGAAACTAAAATTTGGATTATATTTTATTTGGTCTTTTGTGTTATTATCTTTATGGTTAGTAAACTTATATCGTTCCGATTTTCTCTAAAGAGTGTCACCTGAAACTTTGGGTTCTCTCCCATTTCTTTTCATTCGGCGTATATATTTCCATTGTATGCAAGTATTTTTCCCACGTGTTTTGATAGTCAAATGTCATGTATTGTTCGTGGCTTGGTCTCCTTATCATCTTCCACATTGTACTTGTGCGTTTTTATCTAACTAGCTAACTAACTCTCTCTTGCACTATAACTCTCTCTAACTCACCCACCTATACTTTATCGTGTTGTTATTCTGTTATTCTGAGGGTATTAGTCATGCTACAAAAAGAAAAAAAAGAAAGAAAGGAAGAAAATACACAGCGGATTGCAGTATCTCTCTAATTATTGAAACGCTGTAACATAACACACTGCAAAATCATAAATAACATACGAAGTACATCGTGCTCCAAAACGTCTTGTAATTGACTGCTATACACGCACATACATCCCTTCGATGATCATGCATATACACGAATAAATGATAAGTCCTAATGCTTTAATTGCTGATCAAACACGCTATATCTTCTTCCCTGATGAATACTTTCTGAAATACTTACATAGTTTTATAGAAAATAGATTTAATGTATATATTTTCTTAAACTGTTTTCTCTGGAGACCACGAATTCTCTGGGTGTACATGTTCGGAAGAAGCAAAAAAAAAATGTGTAAGTAGCATGTTGACTTGAAGCTCTATAGAAGCAAACAGTAAGATGTTCGTTCAACAGCCAACAATTTTGAATGAAGTAGAATCAATAAACTAAGTCTCTCTTTAGCTGGTATTCACCTCCAAAGCGTTAATTTATTGCTCTTTTAATCAATATTTTTATTTATTCTAATTTTCTTCCTTCATACATGTCTCGTACTTAATCATTTGTAGATTTTTTTTTTCAATTATTACCGAAGATATCTCATGTAGCTGAATATGAAAAACCGTTTAGCAATATGATCTGAAATGGAATTCTTGTGGTATATTGTGTTTTGGTTAAACGGTAATATATATATATATATATATATATATATATATATATATATATATATATATATACTAACAGGATACAAATTTCTTCTTCCTATGTTGTTTTACTATGCTCGAAGTTAAACTTCTCAATTACTTTCTTGAAAATTCTAGTATTTATATTGAAATTTATTACCGAAAGATGGATCCCTATAAAATAATATATACAAGCATACATATATACATGTATAAATAAAATATACACACGCGCACACACGCTCACTCACGCGAATAAGTTGTTTTGTTTTGTAAATAATGTCCTATCTGTTTATTACGTAGTGTTCGAGCCATAACTAACTTTGGAGGTTTGGTAAGTTTGATTTTTCGAAACGAAACATGTGAGTGTATAGTTTCCATTGAAATCAACCATATGTAAGGCGTAAAGTTACTTTAATGAATATAAAGTTCAATAACGTGATAATGGAGAATAGAACTGACTGCATTACAAAATCCCTGAAATGATACGTATTAGTGTATTAATGTATTATATACGGTATTTTGTATTCCTTAAGAATAATAATGGATGTAAACCGCCAGCTCTACAGGAATGATAACCAAGGTATTTTGATGTCTGCGTAATACCTGGTATATTTCTCATGTGTAAGTCTTCGATCTAGCTAAACCGACAATACAGCTAATAATGGTAACAAGGTCGATAGATATTGGATTGGGGCCTCTAGTGAGCTTCTATCCTTCATTGCAAGAAGCAGAGGGGAATTCATCTATTATATATATATATATTCGCAGATATATGTACATAAAATGCATATACATTTACATATGTACACATATATGCATATACATACAAACCCACAAACCCCCAAATATATATACATGTATATATGTACGAATGTGTGTGTGTGTATATATATATATATATATATATATATATATATATATACAATATGTGTGTACGTATAAGCTTAGATATGTTTCGGCCCAAAATTCGCCTACACCATGTCTAACTTTGTAGCACTTGTATTTGCTCGTGTCTGTGAGACACTAGAGAGATAGAGAAAAGGAGAGAGAAAGATAAAGTAAGATAGATAGACAGACAGACAGACAGATAGATAGACAGATAGATAGATATCTTTTTATTATAGCCACACAGGGCTAAATACAGAAAATGGACAAATTACAAAGTAGAGCTTTGGGGGGGGGGGATAATTTGGATCAAAAGGGATCGCGGGAAGAAAAAAAAAAAAAACGTGGGAGGGGGCGATCAATAGGGATCGTGTATCACAGTCGATGTAAAAAACGGGGAACAGATTAGGTTTATCCGTGGAGAGAAAAGCCTACGGAAAAGACCACGGTCACCTCAGGCTTTTTTTTTTAAAGGTACATGAAAGTAAGTACCTTCTCTCTTTTTGTCTCTTTTTGTTACAAGTCTATGCTTAAAATGGTGTCGTCTTTCATTCTTACCATTCTTGCCACATTTACCCATTTTTTATTGAAACTTTCATTCGACAACACCTTCCTCTCTATCCTCATCCTCCTTTTCAAGTGGTACTTGAAAAAGTTGACGAGGGGCTGACCAGAGAGGAAAGTGTTTGTTTGTAGAGATAGATAGATAGATAGATAGATAGATACATACATACATACATACATAGGCTGATAGAAAGATAGAGAGGGAGAGAAAGAAAGAGAGAGGAGATAGATAAATAGAGATAGCGAGATAGAGGGAGGGAGAGGGAGAGAGGGGTAGAGAGAAGAGAGTGTATATGCGAGTGACAACGTTATTAACAGAGACTCTGAATCTAGATATTCGAAAGTTCATTGATCAACATGTGATTGTAACTTTAATATACACAAGCACACTCACATACACATACATACATAAACACATGTACACAATCTCACAGAAGAATAGAAATAATGTTAACATGTCTCCCGTATCGATTTCAGAAGGTGTTCACGGTTGATTAAATCGACTTCACTACTTAACTGGTACTTGTGTAAACAGACTCGTAGTCTGAAATAGGTGACAACTAATCCAGAGAAAAGCAGTACTGCGAGAGTTAACACGAATCATTTAAAAATATATAGCTCATAACTTTGTGTTATGTAGTCCGTAGCCCATGACTTGTACATTGCTCTCTGACACTAACTTGTGTAGAAAACATGTTTAAATATGTATGTATGCATGTATATATGTATGAATATGTATATATATATGTGTTTGCCACCTTGGAATCCTCTGTGTAGTTGGTTGATCCACTACTCAGGAAGAGACTATTCTAGAGTACGTCCTGTCTGGTCTTCGAAACGTCTAGATAGAATAGAGACAGCTGATGAAGGGATATTCCAAGGTGCTTTCCGTTTTCCTATGTGTTCGTTCCGTTGTCTGTAGTTTATTGTTCTAACGTCCTGTACCCTGATATGCATGTATATACACATGTAGATGTAAGTATGTACATATATGTGTGTATACATGTATATATATTCTTTGTATTATTATATATATATATATATATATATATATATATATATATATATATATATATATATATATATATAAATATATGTATGTATGTATGTATGTACATATAAGGTTGAGGAGGGTATTGGATTTAACCAAACCCAAAAAGATACAGGTAATATCGAGTAAGTGCTACACGCTATGTACATATATATATATATATATATATATATATATATATATATATATATATATATATATATATATATATATATACATATATATATATATATATATATATATACATATATACATATATACATATATATATATATACAGATATATATGTGTGTATGCATGTATGTATGTACGATTGGGCACACACACACACACACACACACACACACACACACACATATATATATATATATATATATATATATATATGTGTGTGTGTGTGTGTGTGTGTTTGAGGGACCATAGCCTAGTGATTAGGGGTGGTGTACTCACGATCGCTACATCGAGGTTTCAGATCGTAAACTGAGCCGTTTCCAATCATGGCCTGAGCAAAACACTTGATCTCACGCTGTTCTGGGAATACTTCGACATATTGAAGTGTATGCACACAATAATTATAAGTTAATTTGGTTTCAAATTTCTTGGCGTTTGTAGAAAATGGTAAATAATAATGTTCAAGAAACAACAAAAAAAAATGTTATCTTGAAATAATAATTTAATAAAACAAACTTCTAATTTGTATGAATTCTCCTTTTACTTCACTGTCATTTACTCCTTGCCCTGCTTCTGCTACCAAACCTAGTATGCATCTCTCATCCCTTATGTTAATTCCCGCTCTCTGCATCTCTCTTTTTCTCTCTCTTCCTCTCCCGCTACACGACGGAAAGTGTAACTGGAAAATTTAACCAACCAACATTAGCTCATTATATAAAGATATAAGGCGGTGAGCTGGCAGAATCGTTAGCACTCCGGGAAAAATACTTAGCGACATTTCGTCTGTCTATATGTCCTGAGTTCAAAGTCCGCTGTGGTGGACTTTGCCTTACGTCTCTTCGGGGTTGATAAAATAAGTGCCAGTTGAACACGGGTCGATGTAATAGACTTAACTACTCACTTACAAAAATTTGCTGGTCTAGTGCCAACATTTGAAATCATTTTTATATATGTATGTGTGTTTGTATATCTACATACATATATCCTTTTAGTTTCTATCCCTTTTGTTTTTTACTTGTTTCAGTCATTGGTCTACTGTCGCGCCTTGATGGGTTTAGTCGATTTTATTCATTTTATTTAAGCCTGTCATTGCTGAACCTCATTATTACAAGATCCTGAACGAGCCAACGCTGGTTTATCTATCGGAGTGAGATAAGTCCAGAAATGCACACGCAAAGCACTCTCCAAACTACCACACGTCAACAAATATACTTGCAAAGTGTGGGTCGATTCGAGCCAGTAGTAGAAGGTACTTGTCGTAGGTGCTATAAAAGAATTAACGAAGCTAATTTTATCAATTAGGGAGCACAAAACACCATTAAGTCTTTTGTATCCAATCTAAGGCTAGTGAGGGCGATGCTTTGAAAGTTCAGTTTGAGTTTACACAAACTGTTATCTACTTAGGGAATATGCAAATAACTTAAAACTGCAAAGCAAAGTGTTTTGTGCAGCATTTGTAGGGTGGAACACGGTTAGGACGAGCGCAAGAGAAATCTGTGTAACGATGTGAAATGACTACGACCAGGAATTAAAGCGAAATTGCGGTCTCGGCTGACAGGATGTTTGCTTCCACTCTATGTGGCTCATCAACCACTCACTGTCTGAAATGCTAATTGATCCATTAATCTATAATTTAGATGGCAACTAGATGAACATTTAAAATGGTGAATGCAAAAATATCAAACGGAACTATCTTAACTTAGTTTATCAATAACAATTGATCAAAGATTTATGAGCAAAGTGAACGTAAATGATAAATAATACGTACTACGTCTAATTAGTTTACGAAGCTAAATTTTCCAGCTTATTTAATTAATAATGGGAAACTTTCGGCGTGTTAATTAAAACCTGAGCATGTTTTACGAAACCCTTTTTTTTCCTGAACGTAGTGTAAAGATAACATAATATAGTTTACATTATGAGTACATAATGACTTCTGAGTAATTAGAAGTACTTGAGAGAAAATAATTTTATGAAATATACAGGTTATTTTAATTGAATAGATAATATTTACTTAAACATGATTTATTGATTAAAAAGTACCAGAGTACCGAAGGAATCATTAATTCACGATGCTTGGAGTTATACTAATTTGATCTATATCCTATCTTAATTTTCTGACGAACAAAACAGTAAAAAAATCTGGTGATGCACCACCAAACAAGTGCTACACCTAATAATTACCATAGAAACGACACGAAAGGCAGGAATCTACAACCGACTGTACGTGTGTGTGATCTCACATAGATCATAGCCGTTACAATTAGTACCATGTACCATTTAGTCGCTACTTGTTTTAGGTATCTCCCCATGTTGCAAAACAAGCCGAGAAGAGTGGGTCGGTAATACTTGAGTGACGAACAAAGGTCATTATAGCAAGTGCAGTAAAAACAGACAGAAAAGTCATCACGCTTGTGGGCCGGAGGCTACACAGAGTCACATATATTGTGAAAAATTTCATATAAGTCAATTGAGTGAACTTTCGCTGTATGCTATCCGGGGTATCTGTGTGTGTGTATGTATGCATATATTAGCGCATATATTTGTGCTTGTACGCATGTAAAACATTTACGCCATACCGAGATAACGCTTTTGTACTTTATATTTAGTGGTGCAAAATGTATAAAATGTAATACTGCATATCTTTTTTTAAAAGAGGAAAACCCATAAAAGAAGGAAAATAAAGCAGAGCAACCCAGTTATACTGTGAAAAAGAAAATGCACAGCAGTTATTTCATTTTTAATAGCTTACTGGCTCTTTTTGTAGTCCTCCCAGAAGATGAAGTGACAGTTTTTGCTCAAAGTGCTCTCTCATTATTAATACATGTGTAAGTCTACTAGGGTTCCTTCTAACTAAAACATGACAGCTTTGGCAACATAGAGAATGTCAGAGAAATTTTCTAAAGTGTTCTCACCTGCATTAGCAAGCAATCCAAAGGCGTGTGAAGATTTTAAATATTGGAAAGCCTCCACTTATTTTATTTCATTAACCCCATACCCATTTTTGTAAATTACAAGCTTTGTTATTGTTACTACTGCTTTCGTTGATGCTGGTGCTGCTTAGCCGTAGTCTGGCCCTATAGATTCATGATGAAATGTGTTCCAGCCGTAATCGTTTCGTATTGACATAGAGTACATCGAGCAGACGATGTCCCTTATAAAACTTAGCAACGAATTAACCTATGCAAATATGCATACATACACGCACGCAAGCGAGCACGCACACGCACTCATACATATATATAAATAATTATACCTTTATCTATGTATGTGAGTGTATGCCTCTCCTGTGTGAGAGTGCATATGTATATATGAGTCTGGCTATCATAACTATAATCCCTGACATACGCTCTAGGCTAACTGGGACTTTTGCCAATACACACGCACAGGTGTACACATATGCTTATATATATGTGCGCGCGTGTGTGTGTGTGTGTGTGTGTGTGTATGTGTATGTGTATGTGTTTGTGTACATATAAACGTATGTTTGAGTAGCCAATCTATGTCTCTAAATTTCACAGAAATAAGCACATGCACACACTCACACACACACGCGCACGTATACACCCATACACACGCGCACTCACATACACACACGCACACACACACACACACACACACACACACACAAACACACACACACACACACACACACACACGTAAAAGAGGGGCAGAAACTGCGTTGACAGCAATAATAATAATAATAATCTTTCCAGGAGAGTTTGTCAATAAGTGGCGTTCGTTTGAGGGGTGGAAGAGCCTCCGTTGAATGCGTTTGCGTTCAACACATTGGATATGTTTCATATCACACACAGCAACCAAACTTCTTGACAACTTCACACAGTCATAAAGAACTTTGAACATGACATAAGTATAATTGTAGAACTATAACAACCAGTGAAGTGGAAGATGGACTTCTGTGTCGGAGATTTCAGTGATTATTTGACAAACAAGTGAGAGAAGAAGCAAAAGATCGTCTAACAGGTTGGAAAAATATTTAGAAGAGTGAGTACTAGGTTGTCAGCTGAAATGAAGTCCACTTGCATATTCTGAACTAACGATATAATTATATCAAGGTGTGCACAAAGCAGCACGTGCAGAGACATGCACACACATATATGCGCACGCGTGCGTGTATATGTATGTATATATGTGTGTGTGCGTGTGTTTGTGTATTTATGTGTAGGTATACATATGTGTATATATATATATATATATGTATATGTATGTATATATATATACATACATATGCATATATATACGTACACACACATATATATATATACTTATATATGCATACACACGCACACGCGCGCGCATGTATATATATATATATATATATATATATATATATATATATATATATATATATATATATATATATATATATATATATATATGTGTGTGTATGTACATGAACATTAATAACTGCAACGTATATGTCCAGTATCTTTTGCGTCGTTTAATGTTGTGACGAGAAAATTGATTGTTGTTCAGCGCTCTGACACAAAGCGGACAAATGATATTAACCACTCTGAAGACGTATAAACAAATGATGTCTTTGAAAATAACAATAATAATAATAATAATAATAATAATAATAATAATAATAATAATAATAATAATAATAATAATAATGATGATAATAATAATGATAGGTTTACGCTCTATATTCATATTAACCTCAATTGTTTGCGTTAACGAAACTTGAAAATCAAGGGGCCAGACAATATGATGACATAAATTTTGTGTATGGAATTTTAATAATTCCCTTATCTATACAATAGTCAATATAAATAATAGATGAATGCTCTAAATATATAATAAATATATAAATTATATATTCCACATTTTGTTAATATAAATGATCACTAAATATTTAGTGATCGCAACAATAATTCTAATTTTGGCATATTTGGAATTATAAACAATATGTTTTCCTCAAGGTTTTGTTTTATTTTTTTTGTCAGCAGTAAACAAAACCAAGAATCTGTCTATTTACTTGCAAGACATACTGATTTGAGAGACTGTAATAATAAGTCTATAGAAGTAGATCCGCATTGGCATTTACTTGTCGCGAGCCTGCTGGTGAGCGATGTTTAATGGTATTGCTTGTTACTTTTTTAAAACTTTATATGCACAAATAATGATTTCTTATATGTCCAAATAATATAAAAGGAAAACACGCCATGTTTTCATTAAGCCGTTAGCATTCCTTTGCACAAAGTAATCTGAAAGCGCGTGGTTTCTATAAGGATATGTCTTTTTTTTTTCTTCTTCCCAATTAAGAGAATATATAGTAAAACGAATGAAGAACAGCTCAGAGATCTACACAATACTGAGCATATTATATATCCATGCTTACGCACATCATGAAAATCCATATAGGCAATGAAAACATGCATAGTCAGAAAAAAAAACAGCAATACATTTATATATACGCACAGAAATACACACCTGAAGCATATGGAGAAAATAATTTGGAAATACAGTGAATGAAGACGACATTGAGATTGTGTAGGGAATAAAGAAAATAATCTATAATGATCGCATTTACCATAGCTCTTTATGTCTTCACGTACTGGTTTCTAACAGTAAACATGCTAGTGATTCAAGAGTGGAAAACGATATGAGATTGTGCCGTCTTCATTTCCTTCACGACTGAATTTGTTGGCATAAACATGTTGTAGCTATAAGTGGAAATTGTAGTCGATACCAGAACGGACAGCACTGGTCATGATAAGAGAGACACGAACTTGAGATTATTGTTTGCTCTTTGAAAGTACGATGCAGTTATTGGGAGAAGAAAATATTTTACGCTGTTCGGGAGCAGCCATAAACTTCCTCTAGATACAGTTTGTGTTTACAGAATGGAAACTCAACTATACCCTTTCCACAAAACCCTGAGATCGGAGCAGGTGTTGAAAAGATCTTAAGCATAGGAAAAGTTTAAAGGAGTTATGTATATACATTATATATATATGTGTGTGTGTGTGTGTGTGTGTGTGTGTGTGTGTGTGTGTGTGTGTGTGTGTGTGTGTGTGTGTGTGTGTGTGTGTGTTGTATTTATATATATGCAGCATATAATGTAACCAAGTAGAAAGGAATTATAGTTACACATAGTCTACATCCAAACAATATATTCTCAAGATTCATTCTGATACATATATTCCAGATGTATGAAAACAACAAAATGCATTACAATTAGATGGAAATGATTCTTCTTACGAAACCACTTCTTGGCGGATCAATTGATTGCTTATAAATGCTATTGATCATCGCAAATACTTTCTTTTGATTTAACTTTTTAACATTCTTTTAAACAAAAACAAATACATATATACAAAAACAAATATATATATACATATATATACATATAGATACGTGGGGTTGTATTGTTGGAGGTTGGTTTAACTAGTCGAAAACATCGCAGTGACCGTATAAAATATTTTTGCTTTAGAATACTATAGTATATATGTATATATATATATATATATATATATATATATATATATATATGTGTGTGTGTGTGTGTGTGTGTGTGTGTGTGTGTGTATATATATTCTTTTATTCTTTTACTTGTTTCAGTCATTTGACTGCGGCCATGCTGGAGCACCGCCTTTAGTCGAGCAAATCGACCCCAGGACTTATTCTTTGTAAGCCTAGTACTTATTCTATCGGTCTCTTTTTGCCGAACCGCTAAGTGACGGGGACATAAACACACCAGCATTGTTTGTCAAGCAATGCTAGGGGGACAAACAGAGACACAAACACACACACACATATATATATACATATATGCGACGGTCTTCTTTCAGTTTCCGTCTACCAAATCCACTCACAAGGCTTTGGTCGGCCCGAGGCTATAGTAGAAGACATTTGCCCAAGATTCCACGCAGTGGGACTGAACCCGGAACCATGTGGTTGGTAGGCAAGCTACTTACCACACAGCCACTCCTGCGCCTATATATATATATATATATATATATATATATATATATATATATATATATATATATATATATATATATATATATATATATGTGTGTGTGTATATATATATATATATATATATATATATATATATATATATATATATATATATATATATATATATATATATATATATATATATATATATATATATATATATATATATATATATATATATAGAGAGAGAGAGAGAGAGAGAGAGAGAGAGAGGGATAAAGAGAGAGTCAGACGGAGATAAAGAAAGAGAATCCGTGTCATATAACAGTAGCGTGGTATTGTTCTAAATCGATATTTCTAGTTCCTACTCTGTGTATAATGCTTCACTATCGTTACCTGGTCGTTAGGAGTCATTTTGCTCATAAATGTTAGTATGAGTAGCAAAAGATATTCTTAATTAACAAGAGATACAAAATGAATTTTTCTTATATCATCATATTATGAAACGTCAAGCAAAAGACTTTTGCTTCCTACAGTGTATCTTCTCATTAATCAATTTGTTGTACTATACTATGTGTATTCTGCATCCCTTCCAGGCTATATAATCCAAGTTAGCACGTAACCAACCGAACAGAAAGCAACCGGTGCCAATACAGACGTTGTGTTTCCTTTAGAACAATTCTTAATTGTATTATAACCAATTTAGACAGAGAAACGCTATTTTATTTTTGCTAAAATCTAATTAATTTTCTATTTCTTTCAGTCTTCTGTTAAAGTTTAATGATTTTTCAATTTTCTATTTATTATTGTTACATCTTCATTCTCCTAGTTTAACCAGCTTCTTTCTTCTCTATTTCAAACATTTGTTTTGATTTTCGATTTGTAGAATTGGAACAAAGAACATTCTCTCGTCGAAGTTTCTATATAATGATGTAGCAAAGGGACCGTTCATTGAAGATTGTGTGCAAAGATGTTAAAGGATCGTTCATTTGAGTTGTATATAATGATGTTGTTAAGAGCTCTTTCATTAAAGATTTTCTATAAGTATGTTGCTAAGGGATCTCTCATTGGAAGCAAAACGTTCAGACTAGAGAGAGTAAGTGGAATTGGAATTAGTATTAAAGAACTTTACCTTTGCATTCTATCTTCCACAGTTCTTTTAGAAAAAAATAATTACACTTATTTCCATATTCAAAGTCAATTGTCTCAACAGTTGACAAAAGTATCCTATGATGGCGGCAATGATACACGGACACTATTAAACCCACCACCGCAACCATTGTCTCTACAGCCACCTTAACTACAGCCAAGAATACCACCACCTAACACCACGACCACCATCACTGCCATCACCATCACCATCATCACTAACTCTACTACCACTACATTCAGCATTAGAATCTAGCGCAGCAAACAATGAGACATTTATTTAATCGCTCGATCAACTGGAAATAGCAGTGAAATCTTTCAAATCATACTTTTCTATTTTAGAAAAAGAGCATTTGGACACCTGATATACAAAATAAATGACTGTAATGTAAATCATTTCTATTTGAACTGACCTGGAGGGAAAGAGGAAAACAAGCGCAAATTTGCCTATCTTTTGTAAACATGCCTCAGAGAGCACGATTAATTTACCTATGAAGGATGTGTGTCTTATTCGATCAGCCCAACATAAGCCAGAGCTAAAATCTGGGTGAGACTGTTATATGTTTAAGGATTAACTTTAATTGTTAATTATACACATCGCTTCTGAATAAGAACGAAACTCTCTTTATAATTTGTTTCCCTTACTAAGAGATTTTATGTTTATAAAATAAATTATACTGTTCTTGCTACGTTTTACTTTTTCCGGTATGACTTTTATGTTATCAATCAAGCGTGATAACATTTCTTTCGAGCTGTCATTCAAACATTTTTTCATCGTTGTCTTTGTTATCGAAATTCTGGATTCGTGCCAGCACTAAAGATTGTCTTGAAATTCATAACTTGAAACAGAAATTGATAAATTATTTGTAATAGAGACACAACGAAAACGGTTTTAAAACTAATAAAAATAATACACGAAATGAAAAAAAAATAAAATAAAGCGGATATAAACAATAAAGTAATCATCGAATCGATTTTAATTATAAAAAGAGGATGAAAAGGTTAAATAAGATAAATAAATATAAATGCACAGTGAAACTAAAGACAAATAATACAGAAAAAAAAATTAATCAACGTATACTAAGTACAATAAGTACAGCAAATATTCTGTAAAAAGTTTAAATGTGAATAGAGAAATAATTAAGAAAATTCAAAAAGTACACCTAAACACATTGAGTAATCTAGAAAAATAGATTTCACAATATTAAGATTAATTATTACTGTTGTTGCTTCTGAATACAGGGTCACATTAGTTGTGTAAACCCTTGTTTGCTCTTTGAAAGGAATGGAGATGTTTTTCAGAAGTAATTAATAGACACATGTGGAGACTATCTAATCTGAAACTTCGCGATATGATCATATTGGGTAGGTATATTTATGAAAGGAATGTAGGTTATGTGCCACCTTTATAGTTGATCTGAGAATTGCAAAAAATGAATGTGAAGTGTCATACACCCCTTGAAAGTTTAATCACGGCCATCTGTAGAGTTTGTCTTTTTTTGTTTCAAGACAGAAGAAAACGTTGCCAAGGAATTTAATATTCTGAAACTGAAAGATAAAATGAATTTTTAAAGAATATCTTATATAATTCATAATGTAAGATATATGGTAATTCTTCTTTTGTCAAACCTAGAGCGCAACGAAAGAAAAGATGCATTTAAAGTAGTTACTTCGGAAAAGAAGGTATTTAGAATTTGTTATCAGTAAACCTGAAAGAACTCTTGCAATGCTGGATTATAAATCTGAATGTCAAATGCTAACATCAGATGTAAGGAACATCTCTGTTGTGATTCATAGATAAGGATCTCTCAAATTCATTCACGATGATGTCCTCATGGACATCATCGTACAATGTCCTCATGGCACAAGGATACTGCGTTTTTGTATGAAGAATTAAATACTGAAGAATGGGCATACTTGTTTCTTGCATAAGTTAGATTTCTTTCAAAAGATAATGTATTGGCTCAAGTTGTATTGAAGAAGGATGAACACTGAAAGAATTCTGGTCGAGATATCGAAGGAGAAAATCAAATGTGCACATGAAATTTCTGATAACAAACGGAAGGCAAAACGAGCAGACCGTAATAACATTTCCATACGACTCAGTGCAATCAACAAGGCACATCAGTGCAATGTAACTACTGTTGACAAAATATATTAAACTTCTGAATGAAATTTGAAATTTGTGGAACGAAAAACTGATAGCAAGTCGTTATAACATTTTTGAAAAAAGAGCATTGCACGTTTGGAATCAAAAAGCATTAATTTTCATCAGCATTGTAGCTACGAGGAAGTTTGTTTACGTGGCCAATCACATTCCGTGTTTTCTGACATGAGCCGATTATCAACTCACACAAAATCCTTTAGGAATTAACCCCTCAAACTCCCTGACAGTCTGCAAGATGAATCTGTGGACTTTATAATAACTCCACAGTTAAGGATCTGCTTGAGACCACTACCTTATAAATATTTCAAGTCTTCTATGGTGAAGTGTTACTCAATTGCATCTTAACAAGTAGCGAAACTTTTGCAGTTCTCATCCACCAATTATTGTGAACGGAACAAGTTTGGTCAGCAATGTGTATAACCAAAAACAAATTCCAAGCAAGTCTATCAATTAAGAATAATATATTAGTTTGTCTCTGAATCTATCCTTAGAATATTACTCGATGGCAAATGCCCAGCTTCTAATCTCATAACAACTTTAACACTAAACTTAGCGGAATTGCTAAAAAAAAAAAATAATACACAACGCTACGAATCTAGGACAAAATACCTTACATCAAAGTTCTAATCGCCGCTTATCCTTGTTATTAAAATATAACATCATTACGGCGATGATCCGAGGCAAATGCCAGAGCATCAAACCAGATAGTTCTGAGTTCTTGGATGGTAGACTTTATTTAACATCCTGTTTAACTCTATCCGCTGGTCTTGGGACACCTTTGGTGTAGTCTACTTTGTTGATAGTATTTGGCCCAGTCTCCAGTTTGAAGATAATTTCTTACCTTCCTCCCATAAGCCTCAGATCCTGAAAATAGGGACATAGGAGAGTCTGTTCCCTCCCTGACTACACGGTACAGACATACATTAGTTTCGTTATGAAATATAAATAATTTTGCTAACTTGACAATTTTTGACTTTCCTTGGAACAGCTTGATGAAGATAGAAAAAGAAAAAAACACCCAGTAACATTTCACCAAAGACAAGTTACACACTTTCTGTCCCCGAAAAAAATATTAGCGTCTACTTATTAGTAACATATGCACACTCGGCCAGAACTAAGACGGTCTGCCTGATTTGCATCAGTGAAAACGTTGATAGCACGGCTTAATTGATTATCAGAACCACTAGTCGGTGTTCTTGCGACAAGCAGAAATGTAAGTTAAACATGTCCTTTCAGGAAACTCAGTTTTGCATTGCATGGGAAAGGAAATACCATGGTTAATCCAGATGTTTTCCTCTCCGAGTTCCGAAAATGATTAATGTATCTAGTTTAGACCTCTATTGATATATCATCAAATAGCAGTAAGTTATTATCTAACCAAAGAGAATTATCACTTATATCAATTTGCAGTATATGTAAGGCAGGTTGAGAACAAATTGCATGTACTATAAGCTGATGTTCCCTTTATGGACAAGAAATGAGAAACCGGTAGCAGCTGATAAACAACAAAAGTTGTTAGATCGATCTCATTTTCTTGACAGTGCCAAAAAAATCTTTGGACTAACCAGGATGTTTACTTTCCTCCAGAAATCTAAACTTTGCTATAGATACACGTTTTTACAGTTTACTTTACATTTCTGCATGCACAAACACATACATAAACGCATACACACACGTTTGAGTGTGCATTTTTATTATATGTTTTTATGTTATGCACTTTTATAAAATATATTCTAAATAATAGTCACACAATTGAGTCATATGACAAAAAATTATTTTGTTAACCTACGCTCTAAAATATAGATGCATTAAAAAAAGTAGTTTCACCCATTAAGACCTTCAACAAAAATATCTCCTACTTATAAGAAATAATAAAAGCATAAAAAAAGATACCGGATAATTTACACGGATTCTCTTCATAAAATGAATCATATCTGAGTTGATAAAATTCACAGTCACTTAAAATCATCGCAAGCTTTTGCATAAGTGCCTTTTCAAGAAACACCTCAAGTGACCTTCAAACAAATCAATCCAAGTGATATTGTATTAAACGTCTTCAGCTAATAAAAGAGTATTAATAGGATAAATTGAAAATTTTAATGATGAACAATATCAGAATAATCCTTGAATTGGAGAGTCTAGTAGAGCTTTACCAGGAATACTATTCTTATAGAAGCTACATAAAAAAAAATAAAAATGCTGGCTTTTGAGAACGATAAAAGTATGCATATATACGTCAATACATGTTAGTATACTTACAGATATAATTGTACGTTAAATGTATGTATGCTTGATAGTAATTCTTTAATGAATAATAAACTTATATGTATCTAAATATATATTCCCGTATGTGCAATGTCACATACAAGATATCTTTCTCAACTTATTGTTTTTCTGTGCACACTTATACATACATATGTACACACACACTGACACAAACACACATACAAACACAGACAGACATACACACACACACACACACACACACACACACACATATAATCGCCTTCAGGTAATAAAATACATATATGTATGTCTTTATATATATATATATATATATATATATATATATATATATATATATATGCATATGCTTATAGACTTACATAGACACGTTTCATATATATATATATATATATATGCAAGACATAAGATAATCATTTTTGTTTACGTCGAAATTTTATTAGCTATATAACATATACTTCATTTTCATAATTAATGCCATTCATTCTATCTTTGTATCACTCAGGCACACCTAGACACACACACAGACACAGACACAGACACACAACGACACACACAGACGCACACAAACGCGCGCGCGCACGCACACACACACACACACACACATATGATCAATGTTTGAACAAACCTGAATGGTAAATGATAGTATTTAAATCTACATAGTTTTTGATTTATATGTACTGTCATTTTGTTTGTGATTGGAATTGATGTCATGAAACATTGTTTATAACCGGCCTTCATATATTTACATATTTTAATCCATTGTATGTACTGTATATTATAAGGTAGCGATTTTGTGGAATATATATTCAAAATCATATCACATTAGAAACCCTACGGAACATAAGAACCCATTTTTAAAAACAGAAAGACACATTGAATTATGTAATTCTAGATACATTGTCATCTGAAAATAAACTAGGACTGTCGTTGTTGGAAAAATTTGATGATAGGTATATCAAAAGTGAGATGGGGCTAAAACAACAACAACAACAAAGAGAAGAAGAAGAACAACAACAACAACATATTGTTGCGACAGTTATTGATTGTTTATCATGTGTTCAAGCATCGCTGCGTGGTAGGAAGTTTGCTTCCCAACCATTGATTCCAGATTCAGTTCAACGAAAACCTTATGAGTGAACGGAAACTTAAAGAAGTCCACCGTGTGTATACATATAGATCATCCAAGGAAAGTCCTTGGATAACTGAAATACAACTATAACATCCTACATATATATTTATTTTTTATTTTTATTCTCTTATTTCCCTTTATACTTCCTGTATCCATCCTTTTCCAAAATAGCTCCTTAGATTGAACTCTACTACTTCCTTCTATTTAACTCTTTCATATCGTCTCTGATACAGGGATATCCCTAATATCTCAGGAACAGCCATAGGACAAACTTTCTCTTTGTAAATGTCTTAAAATTTCCACGCAGCCTTTGCTTTGTTGTCTCATTTTATTTAACATATACATGCTCACACAAGACCCACATTAGACTCCTCAGCTGTATTATTATCGAACCGAGAGTCTAACAACGGTCCTTCTGTAGTGCTTACATAGCCTTACCAGCCATTTGTGTGTATATGTGTGTGTATTTTTGTGTGTGTCTGTATGAACATACAGTGGTTCAGCAAAAAGGCCGAAAGTATAAGTAACAGGCTTAAAATGTTTAGTACTGACGTCATTCCCTTCGTTTAAAACTCATCAAGGAGGTACTCCTGCATGACGACTGTCTACTGACTTAAACAAGTAAAGCTAAAAACGTTATCAAAGAAACTAAATGATCGTTAGTCGTTCATATCTCGCTTTTGTGGAGTTGTTTTCTGAGTTTTCATAATAAATATCAGTATCGTACTTATCTGAGCGGCCGAATCGTTAGAACATCGAAGAAAATAATTACGATACTTTATTATGATTCTTTATATCCCGAGTTAAAATTTGTGAGGACCATTAAAATATAGTACCAGTAAGAATGGGTTTGATATAATCGACTAACTCCTTACTTAGATTTCAGCCCTTGTGGCTATGTTAGAAATAAACATTCTGTTCTACTTTAGGCACAAGGTTTCGAAATTTTGGGGGAGGGAAGCCAGTCGATTAGATCGATCCCAGTACGCTACTGGTACTTAATTTATCGACCCCGAAGGGATGAAAGGCAAAGTCGACCATGTCGGAATTTGAACTTAGAACGTAAAGACAGACGAAATACTGCTAAGCATTTCTACCGGCGTGCTAACGTTTCTGACAACTCGCCGCCTTAGTTAGAAATGAATATTAAACAAAACCAACAACAGTGTCTTTACTTTGTTACCCTACGTGATAAAAATAACGGATAAGACTCCTTAGAATACAATACTATCTTACAGTCTTGCTCTCTAAGACAAGAAATATAAGAAAGGGTAAAAAAATCTTACAAAGATGGGATAATCAGGTTAGAATGTAGCTTAAACAACAACAATAACAACAACACTCTCATACTGGAATGGGTGTTAGTGAAAAGGTAGAATTGTTAAAGTGCTGTATCTTGTGGTTTCTAATCACAACCTTTCAGTGTTTGACTTTAAATCTCAAATAAGAAATCGAGTAATACTTTTTTTCATTGAATTAGAAAGGGCTCAATCAATGAAAGAAACAATCAATGACAGAGCTCTATCTTTAAAATTTAGTTTAAGACAATGTGCTAATATCAAAAACATTGCACTGGAATTGCCTTGTTATTGTTAAAGATTATTAGTATTTCTAAAATTTTTTATGGATTACACCTCAGCAAATGTAGAAATGTCTTTGTTATATTCTGCACTGATATGAATAATTTTATTGTAATAATTGCTTTAGGCATATCAATAAATTCTATCATTTACAGAGGTTTTATTAGATTTATCTGTTTACATTTATGCAGATTACGTTACGCTGATCTAAATTAATGATGGTGAGGTTAAAATGTTTGCTACGCAGCCCCGTGTTTTTCCGTTTAGTTTCATTGCGCAGAAATTTGTTGAAACGATTTTACGTAGCGCCTGGGCAGAACAATAATCTGTTAGTGAATTTGGTGGACGAAAACTGTGCGGAAGCCGTCATAGTGTGTGTTGCGTGTATGTGCGTGTTAACGTGTGTGTGTGTTTTGTGTGTATGAGTGTGTGAATGTGTGTATATGTACGCTTGTTTATTTTTGTCTCTCACCGCTTCACAAATGGTGTAAATTTGTTTACGCGAATTTTAGATGTTATGTTCGGCAAAGAGATTGATAGAATAAGTAACAAACATAAAATAATTACTGGCATCGATATGATAAAAAAAAAAAAAAATTCTAGATGGTGTTACAGTCAAAAGTCTGAAATAAAAAAAAAAAAGAAATACATGAACAATACTAACTTGCATGTATTAGGTTTACCAGTAAATACTAAGATGTAATCTATTAATATCAACATGTGTACTAGGCTTATTTGTGTATTGTATGATGCAGTTATCAGTTACTAAAGTTATAAAATATGTTAGGTTTAGCTATGAATTCTAGCATTTATGTAGAGTAATTATTTTCTGCAGGTTTATATATTAATACTAAAATTTATATAGAGTGTGCTAGGTTTTTTTTCTATTAATCCTAACAATTGTGTAGAGTAATGTGCTGGGTTTATTTAACATCACATCACTATAGTGATTAGACAAACAATGCAGAAGTCATTTTAGTAAACAACAGCGTTTGAGTTATCCAGACATAAATTGCATTCACGACCTCCTAAAAAAAGTGGTTACCGTTGTTATTGTTAAACTCCAGCTCCACTCTAATCAAGTATGATCGATGGTTTTACAGCATTGACCATCTTGTCTTTTGTTTTAGTAAAAGCATATCCGAACTATTCTTTCAACCTCATCTGGACGTTACAATCAATGTGATTTGAAGCAAAAGTTGTCGTTATTTCTATCAAAGCGGTGACCACGTCCAGGTTCTTTTGCGGTTCTAGTGTTGGTATTTTATTCTATCTCTACCGTTACATATAACCTACTTAACACAAAATTAAATACTTATGCAACTCTGTTAATGTAATAACACCATAAAATACCCATATGAAAAAAGTTATTAATGCTACTTGATGATAGGGAAAAAAATCAATCTATCAGTCAGAATAGATGAATAAATAGATAGATTGATTGATTGGTAGTACGCTTATATGTAGGTAGGCTTCTAATCGGCTTAAGAACTGTATGTTGCAAAACATGTGTAATAATTCTGGTTTCTTAAAAAAAATATAACTATATTTCTTTTTTATTTTATTTATCAAGGGGATCTTACATTTACCGATTCTACCAATCTGAGAATTTATGTTTTTTAATTGTTTAGAAAACAAATTTTATTCTACTTTATTTGTTTTCCTATTGAGAGAATATCTATACATTCTCCCAGCATCAATGACTATTTCTTTGCGTCAGCTTGTTATAAAAATTTGGAAATGTTTATGTTTCTATTTGTAGTTTTTTCAACCCTTAAATATCTAATGGTCTTTTCTCATTTTCATTAGTCTCCATCTTGTTCCCTCTGTTTACATCACATATTGCTTTATCTTGCTCTTTATATTGATTTGTCCGTAAATGTATTACATTTAGCTGCGCACATATTCACATATTTTTAGTCTCCCCGCCGATACTTTGCAGTTTTCTACTTTCTTATAGCTTCTATTCTCTTTTCTCTTCTATTAGTTTTCCTGCTTCATCTATTTCTTCCTCAATACGCTGCATATTCTATCATACTTTACCGTATTACATTCCTACACATTCATTTTCCTTTTATTCGAAGTATGAAACATTTTTTCTTCTTTGTTTGTTTCGAACCGATTTCGAAAACAGCATACATAGAAAAAATAAAAACGAAAACAAAAAGCGAGGTAAAACTGTTGGTGGCGCCACCTGTCCGCCACAGAGCAAAAAATCAATGATGATGCTGATAAAAGTTAAAGGATGAAGTGTGTGTTCGGCTGCACTGCATTTGGTAATGCAGAAGAGCAAATCGTGTGAGTTAGAGAAAGCTTACATATATTTAGAGAGATAAATATTGATAGAAAAGGGAAAGGAGTAAATAACAGCTAGAGATGCAAGGGAGTAAATATTGAGAGGAAAAAGAAAGACACATAAATAGTGCTTATAAGTAGAAAGATAACAACAGACAGAAAACATAATGTACATTAGCAGAAAAAAAAAAGACAAAAACATTGGAAATACATTGAAAAATCAAAGATACCAGCAGTAGCAGCAGAAACGAAATAATAAATGAAAGATTTAAAAATTGTGAAAAATGCGACTGAGAAATACTTTTGTATATAAAATTTATGATACAGAAGTCTGTACTGAATACAGAGTCGTGCTATATAAAGAAATACATAATACCTATCAAAAGGGAGCAAGGAAATAGGTTGTAACTACATAAATCAGAGGATATAAATCAAAATGTATGTACTATTTTATAATTCAATAAAACAGAAATTACGTGTTTATTGTATAAGAATTTATGTCATTTATACAATATATTTTTACGCCTTAATATTGTTAGTACTTATGTTTTTGTCAGAGAACTTTTCGATTTCAATAATTCTCTATGAAGTTTTGTTTTTCAAAGAATTGTCCCTGATATTGTCGCGGAAACAGAACAATCAATTCATTATCTTATTGAGCCAATATCATAGAAACTTCTATCTTCTAAATGCTTATATGCCTGTGTGGAATACGTCATACTGCAGCGTAAACAAAACAGACATTTAGCAAAGTATTATGTTTATAAATTATTTTATAAATTCATTAGTTATAATTATTGGTTTTAGTATTTCTGATCATAGAAAGAAGTGTTAGATAATTTAGATAATTTTAGAGTCGACATCAAGTTGCATTATTGGCATTGTTTATCCTGAGTGTAACTGTAAATTGAACTGCCTCCAGAAGTATGATGTACAAATATTTAATATTCCTTGCTTTTCCTTAATGAATATATTGAGTTTTGTGAATATATATGAGTCTGAAGTGATGGTTGACAGAAAAAGAGAATAAGAAGCAGTGAAAAGTAAAGCACAATCTTTAACGTCTATCGTAACCAGATACGTATAAATGAAGTAAAAACCTTGATAAATAAATATCTGAAGTAAAACTTTATGTAAATACATGCACGATTCAATTAGTATCGTAGAACAAATTGGGAATGAAAGAAAGTTAGGAACATGAACAAGTCTATAGAAATAGCTACCAGAAATTGATTATTCTATGCGTAGTATTAAAAATAGCATTTCAGAAGAAATTAATGTAAAATAGAAGGGTGATAGAGTGATACATGTGTTAATTATTTATTTCTAAAACAGTATATTCAAGCAAGAAAACAAGTTTGTTGATATCATTAAAGTTTATTGAACTCTGACGTTCTACCATGTACGTATGGGGTTCAACTTCGAGGCAGGCCTAAGAAATAGACATGATGAAAAGCGTACGAGATGTGGACATAAACCTCTTTTTGTCTATCAGAAATGAAACTGATTATTGTATTTATCTTTATTGTCAGAGGGTGAGTTATTTGAAGAAAAGTTGAATTTTATTCCTTGTCGGGGAAACGACCATACAGATTCTTGCAGTCAATTTGATCGCTAGTAATAACAAAATTTTTCTTAAATATAGTACTAATCTGTTATAAGAGAGAAGTGGTAGAGCGAAGTAGTAAGCATAAAGCCAAGGGGAAAACATTTTTGCACGGAGTGGCAAAAGAAGACAATTGACTAATCATTTGGTAAATACTTGCTCCCCTTTTTCTCTCTTTCTCCCAGAATATATCAAAACCTCCCTCTATTCTTATCCTCTCCTGATGTTTACCTCTTCAAATTAGGCTATACTCTCAGTCCCACAGAAAATTAATTGTATATATAGAAAACATCGATCTTCTCAAACAGTATTTTGCGAAGCCTGTATCGGGATAATCCAAAGCAATTACCATTGAAAATATCATTTTAACTACACCTGTATTGGATCCTTTAGTCAGTACATGATTTGTGTAACGAATTTCACTAGCTCATAAATCAAGTGAAAGACAACATGCACACATATTACATACATACGTACGTACAAACATACGTACGTACATACATACGTATGTATGTATGCATGCATATGCACACACACACACATATATATGAAGGCGGGTGAATACACATTTTGGTCTAGTAAATTAAAGACAGTTAAGTCTGTCAAGTTGTTATTATTTGTTACTGCTAAGAATAATAATCATAGATAATATTGCAGCAATGGAAATATTTTCCAGTTACGTTTAGATGTTTATCAACGAGTAAGAAGAAATGCAAGATGGAATGCCACTCTAACTAGTTCGAAGATGACATAATGATAGTTATACCAATCAAACAACTGTGGCGTAATGACAGTTGCTTAGCGTAAAGGGGACAGATCGATTATGTCATTAATTCAGCAGAAAACTACTGATTCTTATCTAAGAACTACACCAGATAAGTATAGGTAATTAGTAAGAAATACAAAAATATTGATTTCAGAGGACAGCCATTGCAAGTGGGATAAAACATGGCAATTTAAAATTGATTTCTAACATAGGAACACAGCCTCAAAATCAGAGACGTGGTATATTTGATTAAATTAACTTCAGTGCTTGACTGGTTCTTTATTTTATCGTCCCTGTTAGGATGAGAAGCAAAATTGATCACGATTGGCTTTGAAATCAGAAAGTAAATGTATACAACTTAATACCGCAAGGCAATTTTCCCGTCTTGCTATCGAATATGATAATCCTCCTACAAGACAGGTATTCTATATAATATTGTTGCTTTCTTATATTATCACAAAATTGCAGTTTTGCGAGTGTTTGTATACTTGGTTAAATTGATATCAGTATTAGGTGGTACTTTACTTTTTACAATTTCGCAAAGAAGAAATGCAAACTAGACATTGGCAAGAATTGAAACCAACCAACACGGAAATAACCTTTACTAAATACCACAATGCGTTTTCTCTGATGCTCTACAGATTATGTGAATCCACTGCCGGATAGTTATTCAATATTAACTCTACATAAGGCAGTGAGATGGCTAATCATCAGCACGCAGGGCAAAATGCTTAGCGGCATTTCGCCCTTCTTTACGCCCTCAGTTCAAATTCCACCGAGGACGAGTTTTCCTTCCATTCTTTCGGGGTCAATAAAAGAAGTACTTCTTGTAGACTGGAGTCGATGTAATCAACTTTCCACTCCTATCAAACGCCTGCCTTGTACCAAAATTTGAAACCAATATTAATTCTCAATAATACGTTCAACTTGGCTGTATAAGGATTTGAATTATATATTTTTTAACTCTAGAGGATACAGTCAAAAACCACGAATCGCGATTTCTTTCTCGTTGGGATTCATCCGTCTTTGGCGCGGTTAAAACCATGCCTGCTATGTTAACTGTGTGACTATTCTTATATCAAGAGAGTTACTCATATGTGAACAGCCTGATTGAATAGTGAGCAACGAAAGCTGACTTTCAGGAAAATAGTAAAACTAACGTTTCGGTTTACGACCAATGGATTTCAGCCGAAATTTCTATCCCTCATGGATAATGTTTAGTAACTCAGAAAAATACCGTCGTTGTTTAACCTATGACCATTATTTGTAAACACAAAAGAGTTATTTACGATATCTGAGTCGTTAGATGATGATGATGACAACGACGACGACGATGACTTCAATGACGACGACTTCGAAGATGACCAAGACGACGACGACGATGATGATGACACTTTCAAAAAATGAGCAGCAGAAAAAGAGCAATAACAACGAAGGTAGCAAAAGATTTATAACATATCCACAAGGCCAATATAAGATTATAGGTTATCCTGTTTTATCTGATATAGAAGTGAAAGAGAATGAGAAAGGAAAAACATTTCAAAGTATAAAAACTTGCTAGATAACCAAGAAAACTGCAGGACATGTGAGTGATATCATCTCGGTCGTTTTGAGAACATTGGGAACCATTATTAAAATAATTGTTCAAGACACTGCATACATGAGAATTGACAACGGTATTGATAGAGAAGTAGAAACGTTGTCAGCGACAATCCTTCGCAGAATAATGAGTATGGAGGAAATCTGTTGATGTCAAATCTCAAGACATGGCTCTGTTGACGTTATCAGCGAAGTAATCTGCAAATATTCCAGAAATTTATTGGGCTATAATAAATCGAAAACCAGAATTTTCCTTTTTTCCATTTACAATGAAACATGGGATCTGCTACTATTCTCATTTCCTTTGTTATTGTTGTTGTTATTTGTTGTTGTTTTTGTTGCTGTTATTATTATTGTTGTTATTGCTATTGTTGTTATTGTTGTTATTATTATTATCATTGCTATTATTATTGCTATTGTTATTATTATTATTGTCATTGTTATTATTATTGCTATTATTATTGCTGTTGTTGTTGTTGTTGTTGTTGTTGTTGTTGTTGTTGTTCTTCTTCTTCTTCTTCTTCTTCTTCTTCTTCTTCTTCTTCTTCTTCTTCTTTTTCTCCTGATTATCATTATTATCATTATCATTAAGGCGGCAAGCTGGCAGAGTCATTAGCGTGCCGGGCATGCTTCTTAGCGGCATGTCGTCTGTCTTTTCGTTCTGAGTTCAAATTCCGCCGAGATCAACTTTACCTTTCATCCTTTCAGAATCGACAAAATAAATACTAGCTGAGCACTGGGGTCGATATAATTGACTTAGCTCCTCCCACCCACCTGAAATTGCTGGCCTTTGAAATCATAATAATAATTATTATTGTTGTTACTGTTTATGTCGGTATTGTTTGCTGATGCTGTTTTTTTGGCTGTTGTAGTTGTTTTTGTGGTTGCGGGCTATGCGATCGTTGGAATTTCTACGTTAGCTAAATGTTAAAATCTGGTGGTGGGTAAGAGCGGGCCTCGAGCCTAATGTATTTGGTATTATAGAAAGTCAAAAGGCGTATTTGTTAGAGCTTGGTAAAATAAGCCTTACAGTATTTGTTCCGATACCTGAGTTCAACAACCCCAAAGTCTACTTTACCTTTCATCCTTCAGCTGACGATAATATGAAGGATCAATTAATAAATAAAATAACGAATCTAGTTCTGTACTGAAGTTAATATCATCTAGTATCCAACTATAGAAAATGTTGAGGAGCCGTCCATATGTTAGAAATCATTAGTATTTGGTATTGTATTTAACCTCCAAGTCATTTGTCTGTAATATCGAACTCAGTTCAACAATACATAATAAATACAATATGTTTATAACAATTTTTCTACCTGTACATCACATGCTACATGACTTGATCTTATTGACTACAATACATTTTTTATTATGGAAAATTTTGTTTTGTTGTGGTACTTTTATTTTTACATTCCAAAAAGAATGGTTCATAAAAATTGTAAATCTAGAGTTGAATATCATATTGCTGTCGGAGCAGTGGACAATATATGATCAATGGAAAACAAATAGAAAGGAGAGATTAATTTCAATGCATCTCAATATGTTAAAGCACTATAGAATGAAATAAGGAACCATTCTTTTCTGAAAGCAACTTTGCAAATGTATTCATATGTAAATATTATTACGTCTTTACTGTTGTCTTCTCTAAAACGGTCTTCCATTTCTTCGCAAATTCAACAAAACACAAACTGTGTATATTCTAGTAAGAGAAAATTCAATAATATTGCTTTTGTAATTTGCTTTTTTCTTAAAAGATGTATAACAAGACAAATCTGATGTTTATTGATTATACAAGACATTAAACATGGGTTTGTGATCTGACTGTTATTTTGTACACAAGCAAGATGCGAAGCAATTAAATTATATCAGATGAAAGTTTATGCCTGACCTGAATTTAGGTTTTGTGGTTGTGTAGATAATTTACTGAGTACATATATATTATGACCGATGTTGTGTTCTGTTTATTTTAAAGCTATAGTGATAAAGTATAACAAGGAACAACAGAAGAAAATACAAACCTAAGCATGATTTTTGCCTACTTCCAAACTATTTTAATTTCTACTTGTCTATGAATAAGAATCCATACAAGAGATCAATATGATTACAAATATGCCTTCAACACAATGAAGCGAAGAACATATTCCTAATCTGATTTTACGTCAGTTATGTATCATTTATGTATCAATTCGATTAGAGAACTAATCTATAAAATTTATATATGCATAACAAAGAAACAAAAAAAACCTGTTTCAACCAACTCAATAAGGTCAAAGAATACATAATGAATATTTCAACTGACTTGCATGATCCAAAATCTGTGCATATATGCTAGCATAATGCATATATGCATGTATATATGTATGTATGTATGTATGTATGTATGTACATATGTACGTGTGTATGTATGTATGTATGTAAGCATGTATGTATGTAATGCATAGAGACATACATACACACATACACACATTATACGAATATATACACAAATGCACACATATATGTATATATACATATATTATATATTACTATGCAATTATATGTAGTGTTTATATCTGAATACTGTGACTTTCACTTGAATATTATTTTACGAATGGATCATATATAATATTTAAATTTTGAAGTTAGTAGGCAACGCTGCTTAATTCAATGTTTTGTATTTTGAATTTATTATGCCATTGCAAGAATTAGAAAGAAAGATTCCCTTTCACTTGTTAACTTAAAATATCATTGTTCTGATTCGAGTAAGGAAACTCTGATTCTGGATTGTGTTTTATATATCACCTTAAAATTATTAGGAATTGACCATTTTAATGGTTGACTTGAAAATATTCAGTTATTGTGTGAGATTTCAATCATCTATTCTTTTGTCGACCGAATTGGCATTCAATCATTCTGGATATATTTATCTACTAATCATGTGATTGCACGTAAACAGGCATTGCAGAAAATTTCATCTTCGATATACATTATGAATGAACTTCAAGTGAAGAAATCAAATATAACATTATCTAAATAACATATGCATTCTATTTAAAAATGTATATACTCTTGAGAACAGTAAGCAAATATGAAATCATAACTGAATTAGAGAAAGTAAATATATCTTACCCTCTTGTTCATATCTTAATTTCATATTTAGATTGTGAATAGTTTAAGTAGTTTTAAAAAGAAGACACACATAGTAAAAATGTGAGAACAAAAGAGGCGAGGAAGAAGTGCCATTAAAACTACATGCCAGAAAACAAACATATATTTAACAATCATAAGAACACAAATCAAGAGTATGCACATGAAAGTAACTGGATGTATGTGTGAATGGATGTAATAAATATATATATATATAATTCTTAACAATATTATTGAAAGTTTCGACCAGCTAAGCACTCGTCAGCCTGCGTTGCATTGCAGTTAATCTTGGCTTTATATAGTCTTTACTGAGACTATGGAATTGTTTAAGGAGCCACAAAATAATGTAAGTGGTATGTTCTATGTGGAGAGGTATTAAGGTCGTTGGTCAGTATGGTTCCCTCTAGTGGTTCATTTGTTTTATAAGCAATTTGATTAATATGTAGTAATAACTCCACCCTCCAAATACAAACATGAAATGCCTTAAATAGCAACAAAAACAAGTGAACTGATCAGCTAAAACATACTAGCAACTTACATTATTTTGTGAACCCTTTAAAAGATTCCATCACAAAAACACAATTACTAAATTTTTGGATATAGACAAAATTTTAAAACTTTGGCCTTAACATTGTCAAAGGAAAGGCTTAAATCCAATAAAACCAAAAATAACTAACACTACGGGCACATCCTCTGATCAAAAACGCTTCTCATACCTACCTACATCTTTTTTTTTTTTGTGAATCTCTAAAAAGCAATTGCATACACTGAAACGGGCGGACCTAAATATACACACCTGCTTACAAACTTCTACGTGCATGAATAAATTTCAAAACAAAAATATAACCCTAAATTTAATCAATAAATATTTCTCTGAAACACCTTTCCATCATAGCCCACTCTAAAACCTAATTACGACCATACGCAAAACTACATACCCAAGGATGATTTTAACTCAACAGAGGCTATATAAATCCAAGATTAACTTCAATGCATCGCAGTCCGAAGGTGGTGAAGCTTGTCGGAACTTTGAAGTCACTGTCAATAATATTCTTGTTTAAGAATAATAAATTTGTACCCTACAATAGTTTACAGTTACCCTTCAGATTAATGTAAGATGTTTTTCATTATAACTGAACATAAAAACAGACATTAATATCTATACATATGTGCATACGTGTGTGTGTGTTTGTGTGTGTGTGTGTGTGTGTGCGTGCGTGCATGTGTGTGTATGTACGTATTTACATATGTATTTGTAATATATATATATATATATATATATATATATATATATATATACGCATGTATATACACTGACACACATATATATTATGTATACGTATAAGTATATATGAGTGTTTGTGCGTGTGTGCATATGTATGTACATCCATCTATCTAACTCTGTATATATATATATATATATATATATATATATATATATATATATATATATATATATATATTATGCAGGAGCCGCCAGAATTAGAGATAAAGAGAAATGACGAAACCGACCGAATGTGGAAGAAGTGCAAGAAAGTTCAAGACAGAGAAGAAAATGAAAAGAGAAAATGGGAGTGATTGTGTTATAGAATGATGGAGTGAATGAAATATATAACAGCTAATGTGATAGATAATGTGAACAGAATAGTTTGTTTCTGATGCATATATAGCATCTCTGGTGAATCCAATCTATCTAAAATAATACATATCAAAAAGAATATAAGTAACGCCTGTGGAAACGTAAGCACGATGTTGTTTAGTTGAGGACTTTCGCTCGTCGTATCACAAGCTTTTTGCCATAAACTTGCAACAATATTGACGTTAAAAGCGTTTTAAAAGCATTGGCTTTTGATGCAACCGGGGAGAGGCTAAAACTGTCAGACTTTTCACTCGTTACAACTCCTTCACACTCAGTAGATCTGTTTATGTACTACAGTGCAGGTACGCACATAAATGAATAACTGTGAAACAGATAAACGGCATTATTGGTGTAATATTGGTGAATTGGTGAGAGCAGACGTGATTGCAAAAATTGCAAAATGTCATAAGACTCATTGTAAAAGAAGTAATATACCAATATATATATATATATATATATATATATATATATATATATATGTATGTATGTCTATAGATATATAGATAGATATGCACAAACACACATATATATATACATATATACATATAATACATATAAAGTGTGTTAGATAGTGTGAGGCTGTGTGTATGTAACTTTAAAACGGGTTTGATTAGAAAAACAATAGTGTTCTTTGATTATTATTAATGGTTGCATTCTGTTTTAAGATAATAATTTGGCATTACATTAGAATACAAAATATGATATAAACGATATTCTAAAACATATTGAAGTGGTAAAATTAAATAATTTTGACGATAAATTTTCCAAGGTACAGTGAAAAACAGTTTTCAGTATGTCAGCATTTTAACTGATTGAGGTATGTTATTTCTTGGAGGTATATAATATAATTTCAACGGAAACACAATATAACATACGTTATAAAAGGATTACTAGTGTGGATTCAACGAAAACTATATTAACAGACACTGCATGTAAAGAAAATTATAAGACATATTTTGGAAATTCATGTTAATTTCGTTAATGTCGTTTCGTTGATTGTGAAAATGTAGACTGGAGATTAATTTTTCTCATTATAAGAATTTCCTATATCTACCAGCGGAGTTAAATGAAACAATATGGATAGGCATGTATAAGACAAATGAAAATCATTTTTATATATTTTATACTGTAAATATAGTCACGTTTTTATAATATACATATTTCGGAAATTAGCATAATTCAATATTGAAATGTATTTAGGAACTATTTCAATCTATTTCAATTATAAGTTTATTCGAATTGAATATATTAAAACATATGTCAATGACAAATCAGTATCGTTTTACTTTAACTTTAGAAACTATAAACTTCATATTCTTCTCTATATCGATTGATAGGCGCATACGAAATGGAATTACAGCAAGTTAGGGCGAGATAACGTATTCAGATATAATATATTTAAAACATCTCTAATGTTATTTTTGATACTTTTGTAAGAAATTGCTTTTTAAAACAAAGTATGCTACCGAGATTTATCTTGGCCTAATTTTTCATGAGTTGTTCTACCATTGATCTTCAATTTTATTAAAATAAATAATTATCATAAATAATTCAATTTGTTACACCTATTAGCCAATCATCTTTCTTAAACTTATATTCACGTAGACACTTCCATTTAATTATATTTCGACTATTTATTCCATCAAAACTTAATTTAGTTTTATAAAATATTCATAAATTTCTCTCTAAAACTTGTTCCAATCGACTACTCTCGAGCGTATACTTTCTGAATTTTAACCGCGGATTACCACATTTAAAAAAAAATTGTATCTATTTACTTAAAATGTACATATTCTAATTTTCTCAAATTCTGAAACATCAAGAATAATACACTTTGTCTCAGAACATTCTGTCATTTCTCCACGCAACTGTTATTATCAGTTCTCTTGTTTCTTGCTTTTTCTAATGACAAAATGAACAAAGCGAATTACAAAATTCATGTAGATCTCATAGAAAATCTGTTTAGAAATTGAATTTATTGAAATAGAAAATATATATTTGTGATCAATGTTTAATGAAGCATTTTCTGATCATAGCACTATATGCACACACGCGCGCGCGCACACACGCGCGCGCGCACACACGCATGTGTGTGTGCTTATGTGTTTGCTTGTGTATGTGTACTTGTGTGTGTGTATGTGTGATAAGGAAGATACGTTCAAATACTTTAACAAAATATTACCCAATTTATAGTTTTATGCCTTCACCATGTAACGAGTCAGGAATTAGAATATTTATTAATATTTCCGTAGATATTAACGCTTGTAATCTCAATAGTCTAGAATAATTTGTAAATGTAAGGTAACGTGTTCGGAAACACGCAAGATATATCTGGTTCGGTGTGTCTAGGAATGATGGAACTACTGACTAAAACGTCGCATATTTTTGTATCCTTCTGTCATCACACAACTCAATATCTACCCACCAGTATCTTTACAAAAACACAGTTTCATTGTCATATACGCTTTCTCTACTGACACATCAAACTGCGTGGGGTCGTAAGCCCACTGAGTATCACTGAGTAAACTGAATCACAGTATGGACTTCAAAGCGCTTAACAAACAAATAAGCTTAATTCGATAGAAATCACTTAAAAAGACGAAGTGGAAAATAGCCCTGGATTCAAGTATCATGCATACGCATGCATCCTATGGATGGAGCTTATACAAACTTAGAGGTGCTGTTATATTGAGAAGTCATTTTATGCAGCATAGAACGAGTTTTATATGGGTTACAGTCTTCCAACATCAAAAATTAAAAGTAAAGAGGAAATGAAATGTAGAGATCATCTTGAGCGTTGAAGGAAATCGATAAACAGATCTGAATTAGCAACCATCTCACGTTTTCTTGGCGGTCTAGTTTACAACAGTCATTTGAACATGTACTGTGATGTACGAACCAATGATCTTCAGTCGTGATGCCTTGTTAAAATTCCTTATTAATCATTTCAAGTATTCCTAACCATTACATTTGTCCCTAATATAAATCTCAACAGTTCCCATAAATAGTCCTTTGCTTTTTCTTTCATTTGTTATACCTCTCTCAATTTTTGTTCTCTTTTGCATTCCCTCCCTTTCTCTCTCTCTCCTTTTCTCTTTTTATCCATCGATCTAGCTTTTTTCGTGTTGAGTTCGGGCTTTGATGAATTAATCCGGCCTGGGAGGTAAAGTATCAACGTCTGGTGTTTTTGATTCCAGTGGTGATAAAGGATTTATATCCTGTTTGGCTACGACGCTGTTATTGAAATATTACAGGACTTAAAAGAATTGTTAACTGCTTTTAATTAATGTTCTAATATCATAATTACCATTAGTTATAGCTATTAACTGTATGCCATTGATTCATATCTTTTTAATTCCCCATATTAATGTTATTGATTTATAATTCAATATATAAGAAAGGCTTTGTTGGGAAATGTATATATCTTTAGTAGTAAATATATATAATTTCACTAAATAGCTCTTATCGAAATATATGATCATGTGAAATATTAAGAAATAGAGTTCTCTGGGAATATCATTAGAGATATAAATTGCAAATAACTTCAATCATCTTTGATATATATTTACGAATATTCTTTATGAAAGACTTTCTGAATGTTGTATTTTCCAATATAATATGTGTATTAATTTTTGCATGTCATATATATATATATATATATATACATATATGCATGAATTTTACCGTTGCATACCAAAAATTAGAAAGAAAAAAAAGCTGAACCACAGAGAAATCGATAAATACTAGCTTTCTACAAGTGGATATATAGGATAATACACACATACACACACAAACACACACACTCACACACACACACACACACATACACACACACACACACACACACACACACATGTACAAGGTGGGCCAAAACTTTCAACGTCTAATAAGTTCTGAAAATTGTGTTTTAAATTTACAATACCCCAGTATCATGTACATGCATACATACGTGCATACACACACACGCACGCACACACGCACACGCACGCACACACACACACACATACACACACACACACACACACACACATCCTGATATTCTTTTTTCTCTTCTATTTTTCTATTATATTTATTCTGTAACCTTTCAAAATTTTTCCCGGGCGTTACCCATTACAATTCATCTTTGTCTAATGGCCCTAAACGCCTGTCTTCGTCGATCAATTCCTTACGCCCACTCTGGTGTCGTTTGTCCGTTCGAAGTCCTAACTGCCCACAAATTTTGTATTTTTCAAATTTCTGGATGCTGCTGTCTTATGAAGTCTTTCTGTCTTGTTAAAATCATGAAGCTGGTAGTAATAAGCAGTAAACAACTGAGCAGGAGTTAGACTTGTTTTGGTATTTTCCCTGTACTTGTGTCTTGTGTGTTTACGTATTTTTCGCTCGTTGGTGATGTCCTCTGCTTATTGTGTGCTTTTTTCATTTTTATTATTATTATTATTATTATATATATATATATGTGTGTGTGTGTGTGTGTGTGTGTGTGTGTGTGTGTGTGTGTGTGTGTGTGTGTGTTAGTGTGTGACCTTTCACCGTCATTGCTATTTGGAAAGCTTTATATTACTTTGCTTCTTGATAAACGCCTTTAAAAATGAAATGCACGTATCTAATATGAGTAGAGCACAAAGTTTATGGCGTTTACTCTTCGAGCATCTTTCATTTATAGCGATAAAAGTTTCCAATTTCTGTTGGCTAAAATATTAAACTTGAATGGTTGTTTCAAATAGATTTATTATGGAGCAACATATGGGTTTTTTTTTTTATCTTCGAAATGATTTTATTCAGTCCAATGGTGTTATGTTTATAGATCAGTTGTACTCCGATAAATTTGTATCTAAGGAATATTTAGTTGGCATAATTTTTGTTCACAGAAAGTAATGTTTAACAGTAAATATGTTCTCAAACTATTAACTTGATAACACAACAATTATTCATTAAGCACTTTATAGGGTTTAAACACTGGTACGATCAGATAGAAAGGTATAGACATAAATGCGTAATAATTTTACTATTAACATTTTCTATTTATGTACCCTGATATTGAAAATGTTATTTTGCTTTCGGAAAATATTTATCTAAAAAGTTTAAAGAGTATTTCGTGACAGCTATATTTACATTAATGATGAACAAAGTACGAAACCAAATATATTTTTCCTTCCCGTCTCTGAGATTAGCTATGATTATTAGCTACCTATATACTTTTAAGAATTCGGTGCTTAAAACTTTATTATAAGTAGGGCATATCTGATGAATTACAAGGTAACTGTTTAATAGCATGCTGTATTAAATTATTTATGATAACAGGCGGATATTTTGAAGAAATATTTCTGTTAACTTCTTATTTGGCTCTGTAAACGAATAGTCTATTGATATTTAATATTCATTTCTACTCTGGCCACAAAGCCTTGAAAATGTTTGGAGGAAGGCGTTATTTCGCCCGTCGCTACGTTCTGAGTTCAAATTCCGCCTAGGTTGATTTTGCCTTTCATCTTTTCGAGGTCGATAAATTAAATACCAGTTGTACACTGGAGACAATGTAGTCGACACATCCCCTCCCCCAAAATGGCTGCCCTTGTGGAAAAATTTGAAACCAATACTAGGGTGGATCTAAGCAATTAAGTTGCGATAAAAAGTAAATCTTTAATTGTAAACATTTTTCTGAGAATATCTAAACTGTTCCGCATTCATATTAAGGTCGTCACTAATGAATTCGTCATTTCATATACATCTCCAAGGCGGTAGCCCAGCATGGCCGCAGTTCAATGACTGAAACTAGTAAAAGATAAAAGATTATGTAATAGATATGTAATATAAAACCCAATAAGTTCATGGATTTCCTCTGAATCTAGGCTACATCAGAATAGCAACGTTCTTCTTTAACCATATAATATTATCGAAAGAAAACGATGGACTTGCTTGCTTGTATGATCAGAATATTTTAGTTGAATAAAATTAATGAAGTGATTCTTAGAGTAAATGTTTAACTATTCAGCGATAATATCTAATAATAACAAACGGTAAATTCATAAAAATACTTCGTAGTATTGGACTAATTGACAATCCTTTCTACTAAAGCGCAAGGTTTGAATGTATTTCGAAGGGGACTAGCTGATTACATCGACCCCAGTGTTTGACTGGTAGTTAATTTATCGACTCGGAAAGGATGAAAGGCAAAGTCAACCCCGGCAGAATGTTAACTCAGGACGTAAAGACGGCCAAAATGCCGTTAAGCATTTCGCCCGGCGTGCTAACGATTCTGTCAGCCTGCCGCCCTACTGAATTACTGTTATTGTCTGTTTGCTATATTTGGAGGATATTAGTCTCTAACATACATTTTTCTGTACAGTTAACACGCTTTTGGGTAAATTTAATAACCTATGAAAGGGATTATTATTGTAGGCGGTAAGCTGGGCGAATCCTTAGCAAGCCGAACAAAAATGGCTAGCGATATTTCTTCCTGTTTTATGTTCTGAATTGAAATTCTGCTGAAGTCGACTTTGCCTTCCGTCCTTTCAGGGTCGATAAATAAGTATCACTTTGGGCACTGGGTGTGATTTAATCGATTTGCACCCACCCCAAACTTTCGAGTATTGTGCCTATAGTCGAAAGGATTATTATCTATAGCGTTGTGGTAATTAAACTTAATGTAATTTCTTCGTGCAGTTAAATATTTAACGCTCTTATGTATTTTAACTCGATACTATTTGCTTAGCGTCACACGGTTTTTCATATACAATCTGCATATATATCTATGTACGAGCACACATATGTGCATATATACATACCAATATAATATTATTCTTTTATATTCTGGACACACAGAAATATTTACGCTTGTACATATATGCATAGTTCGCAATGACACATACGTGCACACATATATCTCTATATATTAGTGTGAGCATGTATGTGAGTGTGTGAATGTATGCTTGTTTGTGTATGTGTAAAGAAGCATTTTAGTTTAAAGTTTCATTTAAAAATAAAATATTACACATTTAGAAATATTCTATAAACGTTTGAAAGAAAGCTAAAGAAAAATGACTTGAGAGCCAGTAAGGGGATTGAAAGTGATTGAGAAGAATCAATAAATATAATAGAACAAGTTAAATAAGTAAAATCTAAATAAAGAACATATCATAGAAAACAATGCGATCAATAATAAAATAAAAGATATTCTTAAAATATTGACCGGAAAATGGAAAAGTAAATTATTTCCCTCGGAAAGTGATATTTTTTCGGATTTCTTGCTCTTCTTCAGATTTAAGCCTATTTATAAAGAATATACCGAGACAAAAAAATATTTCAAAATAAGTCACAGCAAAATGCAGATGTGTTTTGAATGGTATCACACACTTGCCCATGATAACGTTGACGTACAATCCATAGTAGCATATACTTTGCTATTCTTGAGACACACTGACAAACATTGCAAACCTTACACACAATGATATTGCAAATAATGAAAATAAGTATGTATTCAGAAGTATTATTCAATAGTACTGAGTACCTTTCCGTCAAATTTTTTGTGAGTATTATATTTTGTTCTTTGGTGTTTTACTTTGCGATTTCGGTTTATACGTATTTTACGCTATAATGTATTATTTTGCTAGTTTATTCACACAGTTGTGTTTTCTTTAGATTTAATTATTTTCTCATATTGTTCCTGTCTTCTAAGCTTATATATTATCTCCCCGCCACTCGTATATACTTGTTCGTGAACGTATGTGTCTTTGTGCAGGTGTATGTGTATACATGCATATATACACACACATACACACACGCATATATTTGTGTGTAAATTCATAATTATATGTGAGAGGGAGGGAGAGAATGAAAGAAAGAGTAAACATTCCATAGACATATATACCCTTAACCTAGTTCTTAGGATCAGTGTAACAAGGCTGCATTTTTTAATTATGAAAAGCCCCCGACAGGTTATATATGGTTAACGACTCCATAATTGTACAGAATGACAATGGAAATTAATCATTGACTACCTTGCCTTGATATTGTGTGAATTGAGGCCCCCGTTGATAGGCCCTTCATATTAAATAAGATGTCAACACATGCAAATTAGAGGCTCCAGTTCTCTAGCTGCTGGAATTATATATATATATATATATATATATATATATATATATATATATATATATATATATATATATATATATATATATATATATATGGGAGAATATACAAATAATAACAACAGACGAGGACAGGTGGTGTAAATAACAAAAGGATATATTAGTATGACGCTCGGGAATACGGAACGTCTTTGACGTTTCGAGCTACGCTCTTCAACAGAAAGAATACGGAGACAAGGAGAAAAACACGGAGAAAAAAAATTGAATAGTGTTCAGTCAACGGTCAATCATAATAATGGCCGATCATAACAATGGCTGACCGGAAGTTAGAAATTCTTTTTTCAGGAGAGCTAAGTAAGGGGGAGATAACAAACGGTGATCGGGAACGAGGGGCTGTGTGTGGGAGGTAGAATGCTGGTGATCTTGACGTATGTAGTGTGAAAATGGGGAAGGGAGAAAGGGAGAAAGGGAGAAAGGGAGAAAGTAGTTGGTCAGTTGTAGTGTGTGCGTGGTGTGATGCGAGGGTATATATATATATATATACCGTATACACACACAGCGCATATATATCTATATATATATTTGGTGAGAACGATATAGGTATGTGGTGTGTGTGTGTGCCTGTGTGTGTGTGTGTGTGTGTGTGAGTGCGTGTGCGTGTGTGCGTGTGTGTGTGTAGGCATTTGTGCCAGAAGTCAAATGTTTTATAACGTTGGTTTATCAGAATATACGGCAAAAGAAGCTATATTTTGGTAACATGTATAATTGTTTTTTTCATAAGGAGACGATACGTTAGCAAAATATTTAAAAATTGTATAAGAATCACACTTGTCTTTTTATCAAGAAATTAAAGAAGTTGCTGCATTGTAAATATAAGTTGTGACGCAATTAATAAATGTCAAGCAGTTTTAGATGAAACTGAAGATCGTAGTGATGCTGAACATTTAGAGATAAAGTGGTTGCAGATCAAATAGCAATGACGAGTAGTTATAATGAGACCGTAAATCATATAGGATTGTTCGTGTGTTGAAGTCTGCCCAGGTCATTTTCATGCTAATTTGTTTCTAAGTTTTCTTTTTCTGTTGTAGTTGTATAATGTGTGAAGGACATTTCGACACATTAACTTACTTGCATCACTAGTCTAGAATTAATCAATTATTGCTAAATAGACAAAGTAAACTCCGCCTTCCCCTATTCATACTTTGTACAGTAGCTGGCATTTTACGCCACTAATTCATTGCTAAATATTTTAAATGTTTCACCTGGATATTGCATCAACTGTGGTTAGCGAATGAATATTTAATGTCTGCGAAGAACGTTTTCTATACTAAAGCCACAATGTCAGAGTTGGTCATATACGTAGCCCAGAACTCCAGTAACATTGCATATGAATTGCAGCTTTTTCAACACACTAGCATTATGGATTAAACTCATGTTGAGATAATAGATAGCCTCATAAATAGACGTGGTTTGTTCTATGCGACACGTTTATGCCATTTGACCTCATCAATGACGTACAAAAGGCCTCGAGAAATTAAATATAGATAAGCTATTCACTGTTATAAGGAGGGCGAAGGGAATCACAGAGAATAATATGCATATGATGTAATTTAGATTTCATTATCGAGTAAAGATTTTTTTATACCAAATATATTTTCCTGTTCAGCGAGGTTCCTGTTAATTTATTTATCTCTCTTTGTGTAGTGATTTACTCTCTGATTTATTTTCTGCCAGCAAATTTGTTTAAATTCATTCGTATAGCAAATAGATGTATAAAGAATATTTCTCGATAAGCGAACGTTTTTCTGATTTAAAAAAATAAATGTTCTCTTACTAGTTATCAATTACATATAAAAGTATTTAGGCATTCAATAATATATTACTCTGAGTGCATGTGTGTATGTACATGAATATACGTATGTATTTGTATGTTGGTATATACTTATATATATACCTACACATACATTTCCATGCATACATACATAAATATATGTATTAGCGAACACAATGAAACAGTTATCATTATTGGGGCAGAGTATAAATAATTTAATTGATTCGGTTAACAGAAGCATAACTAGATAAAATCCTGAGTTATATAATGCACGGGATTATTAGTCTACAGTTGTGTTACAAATGGGCATCAACATAGCTTTGCTACCGACTGACCAAATTAAATTTTCCATACTCTAATACTGGTATTGTGCGCTCTTTATTCTTTACCACCGGCATACCTACATGCATACATACATAAATACATATTTACATCAATCCTGATGATAGATTATTTATAAAATTTTGTAAATGAATTCGATACCTTATCATATTGAAGATATGTGTGTGTGTGTGTGTGTGTGTGTGTGTGTGTGTGTGTGTGTGTGTGTGTCTGTGGATATATATGCACACGTACATCGAAAGAGAGAGGAAGTAAGGGAGAGAGAGAGAGAGAGAGATGGAGAGAGAGAGAGAGAGGGAGAGAGGGAGAAAGAGAGAGAGGGAGAGAGAGAATATGATAAAAGAGTGAGAGTTAATGATAAATAAATGCATACATAAATATGTGCAGAGGATATCTATTTAAATCTGCATAATTAAATGCAAATTTTTACAATCCACTATAAAACGACTGATGCACATATTTGCATGCATAAATTAAACACTGCGTTTATAAAACATGCTAGATGAGTGTGTATGTGTGTGTATGTGCGATTGCGCGCGCATGCGTTTCTTTTCTTTGTTTAGTTTTAGTGTGTAAAAATAATGATATTTAAAAGAACGAAGAACTGTAATTCTCATTTACACAGTTATCATATATCGTTGATTTATTCCTAAAATAGTTGTGTTGTGACTTGACATAATGAGAGCCCTCAGCTTTCTGTCAATAGCCACACATTTTATTCTCGAAAGTGACGACGAAACGTATATCGTGTTATTTTCAAAATTAATCAATCAAATAGGAGTATATTAATGAAAAGTGAAACGCAACTGAACTACATATATTAAATTACTGAATGTAATGTTGGGAGATGAGTAACGTATCATACATATATATGATATGGCTTGAAATTAACGATTCTGCCTTTTCTCTTAGAACATGGGCTGTTGGATACATTTATTTCCCCCTCCCTCTCCATCCTACTCTCTCTATTTTTTTCTTTTTGCTTGTCAGAAGACAATATACATATGTATTGAAAATTAAATAAAATACATTTACAACATCAGCTCGCAATTTATAAATTGATTTTGGAAGCTTACACCTAAATCTTATAAACAAACATAAATATAATTGCGAGTCATTGTTAAAACATTTCATGTTACTCAGTGTACCTTGTGTACAGTTTTATTCATTGTATGGCACAATATACAAGTGTACATCTAATACGTGTTAGCACTGTTGTATTATATATAGTTCTTAATGCTCCACTATCATTATTTGGGTCAGGCTTTGCATGGTTTTTAGACTTCATCATTGACCTCCTCCAATTCCTCTCCCCTTCTTCATAATCGTCGCCATCTGCATCCTCCATGTGTTGCATGTATGTATGTAGTGATTTCCACACACACAGACACGCGCGCGCGCACACACATACACACACACACACACATATATATATATATATATATATACGGCAAATAAGAAAATGGAGAGGATACAAAACGGCATACATCAGCTTGTAGACATTCCAGTGTGTCTATTTATTGGAAAGCATTAGAAAGTATTAGAAGGAAGCATACACATTTAGTAACTGTGTTACACACATATGTATTAATATTACTGAAAAGAGCAAAAGATCAGTTCCCTACGGCCGCATAAATGAAGAGTAGACCACTTTTTACACCTGCCCATATATGACAATCAATTGCGAGATTGCCACGCAATAATCAGCATTTGGGTATGAATAATTGGGTACACTACCAGCAATATATTGGATAGGTACTATCCCTTAGTTGGTTGGTTTCCCAACCTCTAACTCTCATAGAAATATATATATAATGATGTTTCAGCGTTACCAAATAGTTCGCTTGACTAACGTCAAATGCATATAACGTTTTGGTATGTGAAAATAATCCAGTTTGTGAAAATACCTACATATCTACCTATGTATACACCTAGCTGTCTACATACATACATACATACATACATACATACATACATACATACATACATACATACATACATTATCTAATGTGAAAATTACTGTTTTTCAAAGTAGACATTTTCTTTTTCCAGGCAAATTTTACCTTATGACATTTATAAATAGCTCTGCTTATGTTATTCCTTGTAGAATGTTACTGCGGCAAAGAATTCGTTATGAAAACCTAAATCGTTCTTCCGGTGAAATTCAAAGTCAGCAAAGTTTACGTCCCTCTATTTTACAAGCTGTAAATGTCCATTCTTCTTGAGACGCTTTTCGAATATTTCGTGTATACGCATAAACATCACTACTAAAATCTAATTTCAATATATGTCTCAAGATGTAGTTCTCTTAGTGCCAGCGTATATTTCCTTTGTTTACTTTATATTAACCCTTTGTAGCAGCTCTGTAAAGATTTATATGACTAAATCTATTTCCGAAATTTCTGTTGAGCGTGTTTGCTACAAGGTTTAGATGAAGTGTCTTCTGTTAATGTTTAACTTTGACGTAGGATTCTGATTCATGCGGTGGACATTGTATTTCTGAAAAAATCTTTACAGATGAACAATAAATTGTCCGTTTGTCATGGCACTCACAGAGTACTCTGTTTCACTTTCCAGCGGACGAGGCCAATTTTAGTTTAATTGTCGAAAGTAATATGTATTCAGCAAAGTTGATTCTTTCTATAATTACGATTTGATTAGGCAAGGCTTCTTTAAATTTTCTCAGTTTTCTTCTATCTTCATTATGTTTTATCAAGTTCCAACCTAACATTAATTTGCGAATAAAGATTTAAAATTTAAAGCAATCAGATAATTTTAAATGTCACAATAAATTACGTATATTCGGTGTATCTAGAATCATCGTATCTTAAAGATTGTTTGTGAAATTTTAACAAAGTGGTTCATGTAGTCGTAAAGGTATTCATTCTGGTGTATGTGATGAATTATTACTGAATTCCAAAAGAAACCCTTATCATGTAACGTATCTTACTGGTCTAGAATATGCTTTCACTGATTACAATTAAAATATCCTAAGGCTGATATTCTAACATTAAATATAAGAATTCTTATTTCACTAATTCATATAAAAGAACATTGTCAATAATAATAGACCTTTACATCGTTCACCGACACTCACACAATCATGACTATGATTATACTGAGAAGGAGGTTGGGGCTTGAACAGAAGAAAATTAAGAGTCCTTGACTACATTCAAATAGAAGAAGACTGTTACAAAGTTTGAAATGTTAGCACCGTCGCTCAACGCAAACCGGGTAGAATGGAAAGCTATATATTTTGAAGAAATGGGTTTATAATATTTCCCAGAATCATCTGTAGCCGAATGCTAGTGAAGCTGGACTGGTATTTTGGATACTACTTCCAGCAGAAACCAAAATCGAAATAAAATGTTATATCAAAAATATCTAAGTCGTGACACTCAACTTCACGCCGAGTAAGAAGTAATTCTTTAGTATCTAAATAATAGTTTGGCATTGTAGTATTGAGATGTATCCTATCAGCCGCGGGAATATGATTCCCATACATGTTTTCTAAGGGCTAGGTATTGTCTAGCGTTAGATATATTTCACTATACTCTATAATTGAAGGTGAAGAATCACGGTATACAAAAAATTACATACCAACTGATATGTAGGAAAACAAGATTAAGACAGAAATACCGCGTACAATAGCCACCCCCGCTCTCGCTTTCTCTATCTCTCACACAATCACACATATGCACGCATATGTATATATATATGTATGTATGTATGTGTGTGTGAGGGGGGGGGGGTTAACTATGATATCAAGTTTAGCCTCTCAAAGCTTATTTCAAACAGTTTCTGAAAGGCTCGAGTAAATACCAGTAATCATGTGGGATCGATTCAATCGACTATCGCCTCCTGTATAAATGTTTGGCTATGTAATAAAGGTAAAAATCTATATTTCTGATGTCCGGAGTAGACTTTGTGTCAAAGTGAAGAATCAATATTGACTTCCTTAGCATACATAAAACAGGCACGAATTATTTTCTATACAGATTCCTTCTGATTGTTCTTTATATTCAGTTCATATCCAGATTGATTGGTTTAGTCTTAATGAACTCTCTTCATAACATTTGGTCACACTTTCATTTCGTGAAGCGATTTGCAGAAAATAATTTTTTCAATATAATTTTCAATCAAATATTATTAATCATATCGGCATTTGGCAATAAATAGATGATAACGAATAAAAAATCGTCTAAATATAGAACAAACAACAAATATAGAACTATGTAATTATATACACGGCTTTCCAACCCATTAATTATTTACTAGAACCCAAATATGTAAATATTAATTTAAGCAATAGTTCCTTAAATTTATGACATAGACTCATTTTCATGTGGCTTAAATGTTTATACGATAATCAATGTGTTCTAATGACTATATTCAAAGAGATCTCACCAAATATCTTTGTCAATATTTTCAAAGCAGATGTGTTACTTAGTTTTCGTTCACGTTTAACTTGTCTGACCTTTTCTCGGTACAGCCTTTTGACATTTTCTCAAGCATGCACCATTTATATAATTTACAAGTAGAATTTATAGGAACAATTTACTAAAATATGTATGGATTATCACTGGTAATATTTGGAAACAAAAAATCACGCGGGGTGATTATATGTTTATTAGCAAGGAATAATCATTGAGCTTAAATAAACATCAGCATATTTTCAGGTATGTAAAGAACAGAACGAAAGGTATTGCACTCAAAGTATGTCATGCTTTGTTCTACAGTTTTAATTCCTTCTATAACTGCCACCAAGTATACCTAACGTGTGTTTGAATTACATTTACCAGCGTGTATAATGATGATAACATTTGAAATATACAACTGTTTATTATACTGATTCTATATTTAGTTACAATACCAGTTGTTGCAAGTTGTCATCAAATCACCAGTATGTAATACGTAGTTATTTTATTGGAACTAGAGCAATGGTATATAACGTTACTCTTGGAGGGATTTTATCTCGCTAATTATAGATCGCCAAATTGTAGGTCACAAACTTTTAATATCGCAGTGCATTTTATTCAGCGCCTATATATTTAGTTACCTATAGATCCGAGCATTGCATTTTAGGTATGTTAAAAAATAAATAAAAGTTCTATTTCGACTGAATTTCCATGCACAACACGGAAATATACTTACTGAGATTATTGACTATGTTATTGGAAAAGATTTACAAAAGTACTCCCCAATAAAATATGTCAATATATTAATATTCTGAAAGAGAGTTTTACTGTCTGTGAAAGCTATAAAGCTAGAACTAATATTTATAGAAATAGGGAATTATACAAATCAGAAATCATCATATCGAGACATAACAAAATAGTTAATATTACTTCCAAGAGATAACAAAAGTAAGTGAAAACACTAATCAACAAAAGAAAGATAAAATTGTAAATTATGTTCTGTTCCCAAATTAACTTAAATTTCTTTATGATTTAGATCAATACTTTTTCTATATTTTCATTAATTATTGCTTGTGATTTTAAAAGAAGCATAAGGTATGTTTTCTTTACGAAATAATCCTTCTTTTGTCTTTTTAGACATTAAAATGGTATTGGTAATTATCTCTAGTTATAGATCCAAAGAATATAAACATTCTCTATCATATTTCAAAAATGACAAATATATTGCACTGTATGATATTTGAAGGGTACATTTATGTCATGGCAACATTTTTTATTGCAAAAAACCCCACTCCTCTGAAATTCAGGGATATAAGTCGAATAAGGAATAGACATATCTTTACCAATGTGGAGCTGAAACTATATTGGAGATCCAAAAGAATGTGGGCAAAAATGAAACGAAATTACAGTAAACATCAAATAAATTCCTAACAGAGGTTAACTAACAAGGTTATTCTCCCAGTAATCTAGGGTAATAGTTGACTACATACAGAGACCTTTCTTTGTTATCAAGCAATTATCCTTTTAATTATATTACACCCCTTGAACAATATCCGTATACATATCTCAAAAACTACTATACCGATGAAACTTTTCACTCCATGACAAGCTTTCCCTCCTTCACATATTGTAAACATCTGCCAAAAAATATTTAGACAATTGCCAACTGTAAAGCACTGTTACAAAAATGGCCATCTTATCTGATGCCATCACCATTGTTTCATTTGATAAATCCTCTTCAACACATTTCCCCATTATTCTTTATCAAAACTCTTTCTATAATTTACTATAATAGATAAACTAACATAAATATTAACTCCATTACACTGAGCTACATTTATGTTCCTAATCATCTGAGGGATTTACTGGTTTTGGTTCTCTGCCATGTGGGTGGCGGTGAGAGTAGCTTGAAACTTAATATTTTTATGTAAATCTTGTTATAATAGAAAAGTTGTAAAATCCTTACAAGAAACACATATTTGGGCACATGAAAATAAGCACAAACTTTGCAAAGCTTAGTCACCATCCAATCTCAAAACCACATACTATGTTGGATGTTTATGTGTCTCTTATTTCTGTGCCATAATTAGCATCAACAGTCGTCAAGAGGCACATAGAAATCCAGTCATCAACCGTCTACTGCATAGCTAAAGTGTTAGTCATCAGCGAGCAGAACACTGATTCGCCTATATTAATTAACGTTTAAAATTAATCAGTTAAATGGTAGTAAATGACTGAGTCAGAACAGTAATAAACAAAATACTTAATGAAATTCAAGCACATCTCTGTATATCAAAAACATTAGAAGTAGAAATTGTTTTTCATCTACGTCAATAGAATATGTATCAATCAAACATTTAGATGTATTAAATGGATTCATACTTTAACTTGTTAGAAGCTATCTACAATGTCTACTTAAGTGTATTTTTTGATATTAAGGAGATTGTCAATTAAAAATATAATTTATCGAAACTACAGTATTGTTATTTATCGAAACTACAAACTCACGAGTGATAAAAATGACATATTGTGATTTTTCGAAATTAAATGATTACTATTTATGGAAGACAAATATTTAATATTTATTATTCTTAATATTCGTATGCTGTTCCCTTGTCACCTCAGTGAAACAGTAGCAAGTTCTAGTAAATTACAATATTCTGAGAAACCGACCTGTAAATAATTATCGATGTACCGTCGAAGTGAGCGATGTTGCCATGTTGGTGCCAAGAAACATAGTAGCATTTTCAATTAATGCGATTTTCGCAGCAAACTTCTTATTTTACCATGTAAAATTACTTATACAGCCTTGAGCTCTGTCTCTTTAATAATAAGGTACACTGGATAGAAACTGAACAGAATTTCTTTTTCTTTTGATTTGTAAAACCATATGTAAACAGATAAGCAAACATCTATGCTTTATCTGTCATTGTTTGTTAGCTGACTGATGCGTCATTCTCATTTTCTTTATTAGCCGTAGACCAAAGATATTATTGCTCTTACAAACAATTTGTTTTATTACACGGAATAAAATGTACAGCTAACTTGTTGAAGGCTGTTCAGTCTTAACGGCATCATCAATGTTGCTGCTACGTAATGTTAGAAGTAAACGTCATACTGATGTTTTATTTATAAAATTACGATAGCAGAAATGTTTCTGAGAATACTCTGAAACACTAAAATATTTCCCTATGATGTTTTAAGAACTACACTGCTAACGTTTTATTACCTTTCTACAGAGATGAGGTGTGATTGGAATTCTCATAATTTGAAATCGAATTTACAACTCAGTTGCTATTTCTTTTCACGTACATTAAGTACGACCGCTGAGATGAGTATGAAACTCATTTAATAGAGTTTCTTTGTCTAATTTTATTTCTGTACTAAATCTGCAGCAGTTGGTCTCGTCAAATTAGAATATTAGAAATAACAATCCTTAAGAAAATGACTAAAAGGGGCGACTTTTCGTTGTTTCAAAGCTGGGGTAGTATATCGTTAGTATAAAATCCCTTTAGGCAATTGAAAAATTTGTTCTTGCGGTAAGTCCTTAAGTTACGGTTTCATAGAAAGGTGCTATCTAAATAGGCAGCCATTATACTTCATTCAATTTACGAATAGATACACGTAAATAAACGGAACAAGTAAAGCAGGAAACGATTGCAAGTAAATCGAAAGTGACTTTGATGAAGAATTCTCTGAGTTTGGAAGCAAATGAAATAAAACAAAGCATTAAAATCAAATTAAAACAATAACGAAATGGTAGAAACTATCGTAAATAGAATGCTTCTGCTATCGCTATTTACTGTTAGTGGCGAATTCTACTGCAAAGCTGTTGAGATTGTAAAAAGTACTTGGGTAAATATGCATAGCTATTTCATTAGAGCATATAGAAAAAGTAGCACAATTTTAATATAGAGAGAAAAGAGAAAATTGCAAACTGCTGCGCAGGTCAGTAATTTTCAGGAAATCAATCAATAGAATAAAAGTTTCCTGGATGCTGACGAATGATTTTAATTCAGGTTTAATCTCTATGGAGATGATTCTAAGCTAAAAGGCTAAATAAATAGATTCAATTAAAGTTGGAACAAGGCTAAGCAAACTATCAGCTGCCTTTATTTCTACATCATAGATATGCATCAGTTAATAGAGTAAAAGAAATGGACAATTATTCTTTAGGCTGCAATTAGGTCATTATTTAATTCAGCATTTAGACTTTTGGTAAATTTGGATCAATATTACATTTCCTCCTATAATATTTTCTCTTCCAAAATGCACATGAAGTATGCTGTAATAAAGCTGAATTCTCTATCATATGATGCCCATTAAGAAAATAGGATGAGTGTATTGTTCATGGTTTAGCCAATGATGTGAAATGATTCAAATGAATGTATATATATGTGTGTGTATGTGTGTGTCTGTGTGTGTGTCTGTGTGTGTGTGTGTGTGCGTGTGTGTGTGTGAGAGAGAGAGAGAGAGAGAGAGAGAGAGAGAGAGAGAGAGAGAGAGACTTCTGAAATGCATGTTCTATATGTCAAATAGTTTATATTCAAATGTCATTTTTCTAAATTCAGCCCGGTTCACAAGATAAGTGGCTAATAAGAGCATTCATATCAATACAGAATTTGTTGATTACCTATCGAAATCCAAATCGAAGAGTTCTAACCAGCGAAGAAAAGCAGCACAGTTGCACGACCTACTAGATATAACAGTGACATATTCCTGAAGTCAAGCCATTCTCTACAGTTTATAAAGAAGGGCGGGTTAGAAACATGGATTTTTTTTTTAAATGACCAGCGATTATTGCTGGAACGACATTCTTTTCTACTCTAGGCACGAGACCCGAAATTTTGGGAGAAGGGGCCAGTCGGTTAGATCGATCCCAGTACGCAACTAGTACTTAATTTATCGACCCCTGAAAGGATGAAAGGTAAAGTGAATCCCCGCGGAATTTGAACTCAGAACATAAAGACAGACGAAATGCCGCTAAGCATTTTGTTTGGCCTGCTAATTTTTCTGCCAGCTCGCCGCCTTATTGCTGGAACGATATTGATAAAAGAAATACACAGTTAGGGCTGACAAATCAATAAATAAAAACAACAAAAATTAAAATAACGACAACTTCAGATACTTGCTTCTGGTTTAGGCACAGGCGCAGCAATTCTGAAGTGAGAGTGTAAGTATAGCCAAGCTCATTTCTTGACTAGTACATTATTTCATCGACCCCGAAAGATGACAAGCAAAGCAGACTGCGACGGGGTTTATACTCAAAACGTAAAAACCAAAAGTAATAAATAATCTAATAGCGTTTACTGAAATGAGACTAAACAATTTATCTCACTCTTTAATATATCTCGCACTTTAAATCTAAGTCACTTTACACTAGACAGGAAATGGATGAAATAATAAAAGGTGGCAGAAACATAAGATGTGTAATCATGGAATTAGCATTTATATATTTCTTACAAATGTTTTGTTTGGATTAACACATCTCATCTCCTCTTCTCTTTTATCCATCCTCTTTCTTCCTTCCCTTGTCTACTGTATCATTATTATTATTATTATTATTATTATTATTATTATTATTATTATTATTATTATTATTACTACTATTAAGGCGAGCTGGCAGAATCGTTAGCACACCGAGAAAAATGCTTAGCGGCGATTCGTCTGTCTTTACGTTCCGCTGAGGTCGATTTTGCTTTTCATCCTTTCACATTACGAATTGAACACGGGTTGATTTAATCGACTTAGCCCCTCCCCTAAAATTAAGTGAGTGAGAGTGTGTGTGTATGTGTGTGGGTATGTGTATGTGTGTGTATGTATGTGTGCGTGCGTGTGTGTGTTTGTGGGTCTGAGGGTATCTCCCAGCCAGTTTTGTTGTGTTTACGTCGCCGTCCAGCAAAAGAGACAGAAAGAATAAGCAACAGTCTATAGAAAACAAAATTAGTTCTGGCGCTGATTCATTCGACAAAAAATTATTCAAGCCCTGTGCCCCAGCATGGCCGCAGTCTAATCACTGAAAGAAGTAAAAGAACAAAGATAAAAGAACACATACGATGTGTTTATGATTATATATATTTAGTGTTACTGTGAATTTAGGACCGTATTGCGATGCATCGGTGATCTAATTATGAACGAAAAATCAAATCAAGAGAAAGTCTACCAGCAGCTTCATCATGTAATGTCATCCTTTCTGTTCTTTAGACGTTAAGGCTTAGTATGAGGAAGATGTCATTTGCTATTTCTTGCAGGTAGATAGACCACGTAAAATGTCTCAATATCTTTGCTTATTTCCATGACAACAGACGGTTTCGTTCAGCTGTATATTGGCAATGGAGTTCTTCGATTGGTTAAAAATACATAACTTTAAACGCTTGTAACTTCTGTATTATTAATTTCTAAAAATGAATGCGATTTTTGTCATCAGCTTAAGAAGAATTGCCTGTGGCATATCGGTGGTTTAAACTATAAAATTATTATGAAAAACTACAGCGATGAGAAAAAAAAAACCGAAACAAGAAGAGAAGGGGTAAAAGAGAAGAAAGAGTGGATTTAGTGGAAAATTGGTGTTTAATGGCAGAAATTTTATTAAAATAACTTACACGCTGTAATTTATATACATTCCATTTCTTTCTTTCCATTAAAAAAAAAAATTTCTTTCTTCTTTCTTTTCCCCTCTCCCATTTTTAATTACAATTTTTTTGTTGTGTAAGTCACCAATATGCTATATAAATTTCTAACAAACAACTTCTGATTAAACTTATGACCTTCAAATCCATTTCACTAAATGAAATATTCCAACAAACACGCACACACACACACACACACACACACACTGACTCATATCCTCTTTCACTCTGACACACTCACAAACACAGAGGAGTACACACACAGAAACGCGCATACAGGCATACACAGACACTCATTCACGCACAGTCACTCTCGCACTCATGCACACACACACACACACACACACACACACACACACACAAACTAACTCTCTCTCTCTCTCCCGCTCTCTCTCTCTCCCGCTCTCTCTCTCTCCCGCTCTCTCTCCCACTCTCTTTGTTTCTCGCACGCACACACACACACACACACACACACACACACACACACACGCTCTCTCTCTCTCTCACAAACGCACCAAATTCTACACGCTTCATTAAAGCTCTCTTCTCAATTGAATCACGTAAGACAATAGTCAAATTCTCTCCATCCATTTAATCTCTTCGCTCTTTGTTTCTGTCACTTATGCTTTACGCAGTTTGTATAAATATTTAGCCCTATCCGATAATCTTCCTGTCGTGACCTGAGATTTGTATCTGTAACCTGGGCTTGAGAGATACATTTTAGCAGGGTTGAACACAGCTACTTCCAGGGACTTATGAGAGGGAAAAAGTTGAAGACATTTAGTACGGCTGTAGAGTTATTTTTTCAGTGAATGATCTGACTCAGCAGATCTCTGCTTGGTTCCCTAAGTTTCTGTGCTGAAATATACGAGCTAAATATCCCTCTTGTAGGCCGTAACCCTCACTTTTTATGATGTTTATGTGGGTGCGTGTGTATGCGTGTGTTTGTGTGCTAAGCAGTAGGAAAATCTCCCATGAACACAATGTACTATATCATTAAAAAATCGGATTGCATAGCGATAAATATGCACTTAGTAAACGACAGGACGTGTGTATTTTACATGAGGTATTTCTAGGCTAAGTTGACTTGGAAGTGGATGAACCAAGAACAATAACAAGTATCTAGTGAGACCTGAACCTACGTCATTAAGTTATTGTCTCATTTCATTACCTACTAATGTATAATGATTCAGAAATTTCACTTCTTCACCAACTCACATGAACATTCTTTTATATTCTAATGTACAAGCTTCTTACTTACAGGAATCAAGTGTAAATATTCGATCTTTTGAAACTTCCTTCATATTCCCAACCCAACAGTGACTACCCACGTTAAAATCTATAGAAAAATTCAAAGTGTATATTTTTAAAAGTATTATTATCAATCGAATTATTATTATTTGTTGTTGTTTGTTCTTTCTCGATCCATGATTGGCTCATAAGAGCTGGTTTCCCAGTTTCATTGGCGTACTGACTCCCCACCTGGACAGGACGCCGGTTGGTCGCAGGTGAAGTGCTAGACGCAGGAGGAAAGAGTGAGAGAAAGTTGTGGCGAAGGAGTCAGCAGAAGTTCGCCATTACCTTCTGCCGGAGCCGCGTGGAGCTTAGGTGTTTCGCTCATAAACACACACATCGTCCGGTCTGAGATTCGAACCCGCAACCGCGAGTCCGCTGCTCTGACCACTACATCATGTAACTCCACTACTATTATCTAATATAAAATTAATGCAACAAACAACAAAACTGATATCAGTTCGTGCCGTATTAGAAACTCAGTTTTGTTTTGTCTATTCACTTAATATTCATTCTAACATAACAATTCGATGCCTTTTTTCTTTTTCTTTTTCTTTTTACTTTGAACAACCAAGTCAAATGTGAATTTGAGTTCAATATATGTGTTTATACACATTTGTAAAGTACGTCTCAGAAATATAATTTGTGGAAAATAAATATTCAAAATTAAAGTAATGTTTATCACCACTTAAAAGTGGACGTTGTGTTAGAAGAGAAAATTTTCACTTTCTGTTGTTATAAATGATTTTTTTTTAATAAGCCACTGGTTATTCGAAATACAAATGTCTGGTTAGGCATTGAGATTCAATGCATATTGCTAGCAGAAGAATCGCTGCTATTTCCAGCTTACAAACATAAGTGCTTATATGTACCAGAAATCCATGAGAGGTTTTCTCATGATAACTATCGCATCATCCTGTGTTCTAACACAGCATTCAGTTTTAAGTGGTGATATATATTACCTTTTCGTATTAATAGTGCTTCTATACTCATTGATTTCTATTCAAAACTATTTAGTTTCTTATGTACTATAGATATGGTAATGGTATTCGTGTGAACAATCTCGATGTTGCATCTACGAACAATTTCACTAATTTCTAAAATGATTTGTATAAACAAACAAGATCTACAGTATAGACAAATATGTGAACTCTTTTTCTCTCAAAATATTGCAATACTATTGTCAGACAACATTTGACTAATATTCCTTCAGCCAATACTTTTATATATTTTTATAATATACATTTTTCTTTTTCTCTACAGAAAGAGCTGGCATTGCAGTGAGGACATGCATGTTGACTTTTCAGATCTCCAAATGGCTACTATTAACACACTCCATAAAGAGAAGACGCAGAAGGAATTGCCACTGAAAAAGATGTCTGTTCCCGGTTCTGTATCAAAGTATCTGTTATTCATTCAATGTTCCAGACTCTGGAATATAATACTATAATTTCAATAGGGTAGAATGAGAGTATGTCTAATTCCCACAAGATGATAGACTAGAGTATTTTTTAAAAAATGGTACCAAATGATGTCAAAGTACAAAAATAAGTACCGTCATACACCTATATTGTTAAGTTTTTAGAATCCCTCACATTAGCTGGTTTATTAAAATGCTGGAATTTGATCGTATCCTGATACCAACAATAAAGAAGTGACAGACAGTTCTTACGATCGCCAGCACCATGATTGTAAACTCCAGTTGCACAGAAATATTTCCTGGGATATTACAAGGAGACAGAAGTGAGGATATACTACAGGAACTGGAAAATAACACATTCTTTAAATGTTAGATATAAATGTACAAATGTGTATGAGAGGTGTTCGAGAAGAGTTCTGTAGGCCGTAATACGAGAAATCTACAAAACATTCTTACCATATATAATGCATATAAAGCTATATGTCTGACATAGAAAAACTTTACTTTCCGATTGAATATCAGAGGGCAATATATGATAGCAATTACTAACTTTCCAACTCACAAGACGGTCTACTATATGACCCTAGGTAACTGTGATAAAAAAGGTAGCAAATTCATTCTATCCCAAGACAAAAAAACCATCACCAAAAGTATCACTTAAGTATCCGCAAATATATTGCTTAAATAATCTTCAAGTTTAGTGACTATTTAACACTGTTGCATAGACTAATTTACATATTAAGCACATTCCTGATTAATTGTTGATAACTGGTACGTACATATTACTTGCTGATAGGGACAACGTACTGCATTTTACAACCAGCGTTCAAGAAACAATACCTCCTGAAAAACGTTTATACGCCCATTATTAACTTTTCTCTCTTCAATTGCATTGTTTACATCGACGTATTCGTATATGAAACGTTGTAACTTCCAGTGCTGGCCCTAGATTCTATAAGAAATCTGTACAGATAAACTTAGAAAATGGATACATCAACGCAAAGTAGTACAGAGTATTGAGATATAAACCTTTAATATATATATATATAAGAATATGTATAAGAATATGTATATGTATTTTTCCATATGTGTATTTTCATACACTGTTTTTAACATTTTCATTTTAATATCAGAGAATGTGTGATAATCAGTATGTAACAATACAAAGTTCATACAAAGCTTTATACTTTAAATATATTTTATCATCAAAGAATGTATATATGCATTTTAATACTCGAACTGTTTTTTAACATTTTTTATTATTCTCAAAGACTTTGATAATATTTTTCTAAAAAAGTGAAACCGGTTAAGTAAATAAATATTTAAAAAAAATAAGTGCATTTTCAAACCTTCTTTCATATATATATATATATATATATATACTTCATATACTTTGCAACCATAGTATATTTGGTTGTACATTATGGTTACAAAACGAAATACAGTGACCCTACCAGCAATTAATATAAATAACAATATGTATCTGATCGAAATGCGTAAATTCAGCCTGAATAATCAACAGAAGCAGCAAAATTCGTCAAACATCTCCAACACAGATGATTAGTTAGTCCTATGAGGAACATTTCCTGAGACAATAGAGCACAATTTGTTCGAAGATATCTCAAACTAGATCCGTCAAGCATATTTTGAAACAATAACGTAAAAAGCCTCCTCTACACTCACCGAGAAACTAACGTCCAACTGCTATAAACAAATCACTCTGGTACTCCATATTTCTCAGAAAATAAGGATGGGAAATTAGCATAAAAACAGATCGCCAGATAATGCAAAATATTTTCCATGACTAAAATTATAGTGTATTGAATGTCGACATGGCAATCCCAAATGGATATAATATTATGCAGAAGTTAGATGAAAGACACTACGCCGATCAAGATGCTTAATTTAAAACATTATCACTGTTAAGGAATGTGTTTATCATCTGATTTGCATTTGATAGACAAGAGTTATAGACGACCATGTCTGAAGAGACATCGATGAATTACCTTAAAAGACAGACATAAGTACGTTCCAGAAAATAGAACTACTACTATCTGTTAAGAAATGGGTTTTGTTAGTCTTACACATTTTGTTAATCTAAATTTTTTTTATTATTAATATCGGGCATTCTAGATATCCTCGAATATCTTTGTTAATCTCGAATAATTCTGTACATGTACAGCAATACCTATCTAATTATTGTTCCAAAAAACATTTGATATAATTACCAAACCACAAATAACGATGATAATGATGAAGATGATAATAATAACTGTAATAATAATAATAATAATAATAATAATAATAATAATAATGATAATAATAATAATACAATTCAAGTAAAATAATCTACAGACGCAAGAGACTCTATATAGTAAATATCTAATAAAATAACAACCACCGCAACATGTACTCAACAGGACGAATACATAACAAAAGAACACAACTGACATTACATTCACAACGGACAATACAAGATATACAACAAGAGACTCAAACCAAACCTCATTAGAAAACAAATTGATGCAATGGAATAATCAATACCGGAAAAAGTTTTCACTCCACAGAACAAAATGAAAAAAGAACAAGGACACACAATACTGCACACACCTCAGCAACACGGAGGTGTAGCAGGTGATGCAGCAGAAATTTGACTGAAACTATCAAATGCCGAATAATAATAATGATAATAATAATAATAATAATAATAATAATAATAATAATAATAATAATAATAATAATAATAATAATAATAATATGCTTGTCCATTGGATGCTTGGCAGAGAAAAAAGTTGGTACGATCACAAACCCGAAGGACTCATCGAAAATGATAATGCAAAGGACCCTATGGGATTTTATGATTCAGTGCGACCATGAAATAGAAAATAGGAAGCCAGACATAATCGGAATTGAGAAAGAAAATAAAATATGCTGGATCATAAATATAGCATGCCCAGCTGACAACAAGGTTTGCGATAAGGAAGAAAGAAAAGTCGATAGATATGACAGGATAGCTAGGGAGGTAAAGCAGTTGTGGTCGATGAAAAAGGTGGTAGTGGTACCAACAATTGTCGGAGCCCTGGGGACAGTGAGTAAAAATCGTGAGAAGTACATTGAACAAATAGAGGCTGCAATAAGAGTGGAGCACTTGTAGAAAACAGCACTGCTTGGAACCGCTCGAATACTCCGGAAGGTGCTCGAAAACTAAGAGCTGTTATCTTAGTTCACTGGTAGTGAACAGCTCATACCGCAGTACGTCTCCAGCGTTAGAAGCTGTGCAAAGCTAATAATAATAATAATAATGATAATAATAATAATAATAATAATAATAATAATAATAATAATAATAATAATAATAATAATAATAATAATAATAATAATGTAATGAGAAGAAAGCAGAAGGGGTGGTAGAGAATGACAAATTTAAGCTTTTGTAGAATTTCATTATTCAGTGTGATAGAATGATTGAGGCAGAGAAGCTAGACATTGTAGTTGTTAAGAATATAAAAAAAGAGGCCCATATATATTATCGATATCTCTATCCCAGGAGATAGAGTGAAATATAAAGAGCATGAAAAGATGGAGAAGTATGAGCCACTGAATGAAGAGATTACAAAATTGTTGGGGATGAGGACTGTTTTAGTGATTCCAGTGGTGATCGAAGCACTGGGATGCATATCTGACAGCATCGAAGTCTATGTAAATAACATCAGAATTCATGTAAGGTTACAGGTCATGCAGAAGACAGCACGTCTTGTTACGGTAAGGATTTTAATGAAAGTTTGTCTATGTAAGGAACAGTAGAGAAAGCAACAAGAGACTGTTGTCTAGTTGTTGACTGCTCCTTAACAGAAATATCCGCATTTGTCTTGGATTAGCGGAAGTAAAACATAATACCATAAAACAAAAACAACAAATGCAACAACAGGACACCTTAAAATCGCGTATGTGCATTAGATAATACTGTAGAAACTAGCATAAAGGTGTTGAAGACTAACAAAAAAAATTGACAATAAAAATTCTTTTTACTTTCAGGACATGGCCATCAATTTGAGCAGGGGAGGTAAGTCGATAACATCGACCTCTGCACTTGATTGGCACTTACTTTGTTGACCAAGGGGGAATTAAATGCAAAGTTGTTAACATCGGCAGAACTTGAACTCAAAATGTAAAAAAAAAAAAATGGAAGAAATGCCGCTAAGCATTTTGTCCGACAATTTCCAATCCTGGCAGTTCGCCACCTTACTACTACTACTACTACTGATGATGATGATGATGATGGTGATGGTAATGTGTGTGTTAGTTGTAGCAACAGACGCTCTCTGTGAGTTATTTCTTACTTGGCAACAAAAAACGAAGTTTCATAACATCTCTCAATGTCATTAGAGGCGGATATATAGTCAAATGGTTTCAGCTAGGATTATGCTTGAAACAACGATATGTTCTTGTATGTTCGCACTTCCCTACACAGCTCACTACGGGTGTTGGATGTAATGATGAAGGTGATAAGTACTTTCAAATATCTTCAATTTCTTAGTAGAACCTATCATTCATAATTTACCTGATAACCATATGAGAGGTACTGGCGTGAAGCACAAAGTTTTGGCTGAAATCCATTGTTTTATGTTATCTATTTCTCTATCATATCTCGCTTCCCATATCTATCTATCTATCTATCTATCTATCTATCTATCTATCTATCTATCTATCTATCTATCTATCTATCTATCTATCTATATAGATATATATGTGTGTTTAAGTATATATACATATAAGTGGGGATATACATATATATATATCCATATATATACATACGGACATGTATACACATATATGGGCAGAGTATATATATATATATCCATATATATACGCACACATACATACATATATATATATATATATATATATATATATATATATATATATATATATATATATATATATATATATATATATATATATATATATATATATATATATATATATATATATATATATACATATATATATACCGACACTCATATATATATATGTGTATGTGTGTTTGTATCTTGTATTTACGTTGTATACACATAAATATTCACGCATACACAAACAGAAAAGCACATCTACACACGTTTATCTACTCAAGTAGACCCGCGCACACATGCCTGATTCTCTGTGCGTATATAATGATTCAGCGCACACAACCGTGTAGATATTGCTGTATTATGCAACATGTCTAGAATCAAAGCGGGATATGATGATTTTGGATGTCTTCCATTCGTTACATTTGGCTGCTTGCGGTAAGTTGGATGGTTAAGTACAAATTAAACGCTGTGGTTGTTATGAAATAGAGATTCAAGTGAATGTTTAGACAGAGCTGTTTCGAAAGTAGAACTCTACAAAGGCACGCGTGTATGAAAATACACATACTCAAACAACCGAGCACACACACACACACACACACACACACACACACACACACACACACACACACACACACACACTACACTCTTTCTGTCTTCTACTCTCCCTGTGTCCAACTCTCGACGATTTTCATACACATAGCATGCATGAATGCATACATTCTCTTTGTCTCTGTCTGTCTCTCTCCTTCTCCCTCTTTCAGCATATGTATGTACTTAGATATATACGTATATATGTATATATATATATGCGTGTATGTGTGTGTGTATGCATATGTATATATATCTATATGTATGTATATGTAAATATACTTTTATAAGAACTGAAAATTTGTGTATACACATACACACACACGCACACAGACATACACCCACACACACATATATATCCAAGTGTAGAGTTCTTAGGTAAATATACAACTAAGATATACATTCGCTATATTCAGTACCCTAAACTTTGTAATAAGTAACTTACATGATGACTATATACGTGTATGTGTTTCTGTATAGATGCATGTACATATAATGGATTGTTCCTGG
>NC_142929.1:113733421-113758421 GCF_046866305.1 Octopus bimaculoides
GCATAAAGAAGAAACAAATAATCTTGATATAGAAAAGAAGTAGAATATACTGAAGAAAGGTATAAACGTTTATTTAGTTGAAACAAAGGATGCAGCCCAAGGCATGCTAGCTGAAGAGATTTGAACAAAGAATACAACAATACAGAATCCAATAAGTCTTTCAGTACGATCAGAAAAGAGTTTACTAGGTCCTCGAGGGTAAAAGTAAGAAAGAAAGAGGGGCACCGGATGTATAAGGAAGCAAAAGATTTTGGTCAAACATCTGAGATAATGAGGCAGAATATGATAGATATGTTGAGTGGCTGAAGGAACTGAGAGGGAATAAAACAAACGAGAAACAAAGTCACATGGAAATAACAATAGTAACGGTTTGCATACAGACCATAAAATACTGGAAAATCGGAGTGACGAAGGTCGCAATGAAAATTATAGTTTTAAGTTAATATTTGCGAACAATCCCTCTCAGGGGTTCACATCTGGCCATTCAGCCATCCGTAATCCATCCAACCGTCTGTCTGTCTGTCTGCCTGCCTGTCTGTTTGTCTGTCTGTCTGTCTGTCTGTCTATCTATCTATCTATCTATCTATCTATCTATCTATCTATCTATCTTTAAATGAAGATATAGGATGTCTCACAAGTACTCGACTCTGAACTGATTGATTCCTATAACAGAAACAGCGGTGAACAAATGAAGGTGAATGCGTAAGTCATGTTCTTTTGTTATCATTAATTAATATTACGCTCTGTAATCCCCTAACGCTTTACTCTAAAGCATGAGTATACTGAATTCTCATAACCGGTAATTAGTATCGCAATGCCCAAGCGAAATCATAAAATTTATACAGCTATATGTATACCTATACACACATTATGTTTGTATATACGTATGTTTCAATGCCTGTATATTTCATTTCTTTTTGCACTTGTGTATGTCACTGCTCTAGAAAGTCACTACACTACTACTTAGAAATAAAAGAGGGGTAGAAACAATAAGAAAGCTTTACAGTTTTCGTTGTATTACAGCATTCATTGACAGATGTTATATATATGACTGTGTCTGTCTCTCTGTATGTATGTATGTATGCATGTATGCATGTATATATATATATATATATATATATATTATTTAAATGCAATAATATTTTTATCCAGCAAAATAAGGCTCCGTATAGGTAGAAATATAAATATGAAGTAGTAGTATGTTGTGAGAGCAACTATCTGTGCGTGAGAGTGCATATTTGCGTGTATGTGAGTGTGTGTCCATTTCTGCTTGTCGTAACTAATCCTGTCACCGTATATTTATTTGAAAAGCAGTAAGGTAATATACATAAATATATCCAAACAACTCTTTATGACTGACTACCTGTCTACGCTAAAAGGAAAAAAGATGATTTATTACTTAAAATTTTACTTTACTGCAAAAATTGAGAACTAACAATAAAGCACTTGTCATCAAGGCATCGTAGAAAACTATCAGTAAAGTTGCATTCATCATATTTTTCATGAATATTACTGTTGATCTTTATTTGATATATTTTAAAGCCCATGCTAATAACTTAACAAAGTTTGCGTCTGCCGAACGTTACTAGAATTAGCCTATAATTCGTAAAGCTAAAAAAATGAATGTTCTATGATAATCGTTTGATATTGAATGTATATAAGTGTAAGAGCACAGGTATATGGTGTATTATTACCCAAATAGCTGTATTGTTTGGTGCAATGAATATAGTAAATTTGGAAACTTTCCCAAAGTGTATTGCCGGATTGTCTGTGTTAATGTAGAGCGATTAATATTAATTTTGATTGAGGGAAGCACACGACAAGAGGGAAGTTCAAGTATTATTCAGATTTCGATAGGATGGAATGTATGTGTTATTTAAAAATAGATTGGGTCAGTCTTGGGAACCGAAATGAAACAAATTAGTTCACTTGAGAAAATGCCAATAATGTAATTGTCGAAGTGACGTTTGGAAAACACAGAATGGAAATGAGGATAAATTTGAATATTATACTTTGGCAATGGTGTCTAAGTTACTGTCTAATGGAATGGATGAATGATCAGAAAAAAAATTAACTGTATTTCATAGTAGATAATATTTGGACTTTTAGATAATTGCACACCACTACGACTATTGTATGTCGGCGAGTGTAACATGAATCATTGTTTGCTGTTTCGAACATAAGTTCGGGTACATACAAAACGTCTGATGCAATAGACTGTTTTGAAAATTATTCCAATTGTGTGTTGATGGAGAAACTAGGCAAAGTAATTAAATTAGATATTATTTTCGCCCTATTTTGGGGGTGAATAGAGGATGCTGGTATGTTTGTGTGTGTTGTACGACGACCCCAATTATTTGTGTATTTAAGCAGCTTTATGAAAGAGCTTTTTATTGTTTGTTAAACTGCATATTATTAAAGCTATATCAAAGAGATACGCATTATTTCAAGTATATTATATTACATCCTTTTTGTTAGTTTGATTTCTAAGTTATTAGTGTTATTAGTATAAATAGATCTTACAATTGCCAAACTGTTGAATGTTATATATGTGTGGGGGGAGTGTAGCTACTTACACTACTACCTTCAATTGCCTCATCTCATTCCACCTACACGAAACATGCGATCCATTATTCTCAATTCCTTTGACTCTATAGCTGCCACCATGACTTTCACTTTCAAGCACAATGCATGATCGGTTAATTTGACGTAACTGCACTCCCACTCTTGTTCAAACTATCCTTTCCCGTCACAGTAAAGCCGACCACACATCCGGCTCTTACATCTCCCGTCCTTCCCTCGACCAACCGTCTCTCCTTTCCTCTCTTCTACCACACCTCCAGCCTTGCCTCTCTAGCAGACCATTCAGAGGTTCTTCTATCGAAATCAAGCCTATCCTGTCACCTTTCATTTCTTCCCTCTCGCATTCCCTCCCTCCTCTTAAGCATACTCGCAAACTCGACAGCCACTTCGTACAGAGTTTCACCTCTCGCATCGTGCTTCCACCCAAGTTCATCACTCTCTTGACTTGGAGTCGTGTCCCATGTCCATGAAATATTTCTAACTGGAACATCAACCTCTTGCTTCTAGAAAGAAGAGGAGCTTTTTCTCTTCATACTTTCACACTTTAGCCTGACTAAGTATTATTTTTAAAAAGTCTGTCTTTGCCTCTTTGCTCTCCTTTCATCTCTTCCACCGTGTCAAGCACAGCTATTATATTCAGGTACAATATTCAAAAGTAGAAGCGTGCCGTTCTTTCAGTAACAGAGATCTGAGTCCACTAAAAGGTGACTGTAAAATATATATGTTTGTACATGTGTGTATAAACACGTATATATATTACTAACAAGGTGTATGTGGATGTGTGCGTGTAGATACATACATTCACACACACACACACACACACACACACACACACATATATGTATACATATGCATATATATATATAGACACACACATATATAGATATAAATATATATATACATACATATATATATATATATATATGTATATATATAAATAGTTATATATATACATATACAAATATATAAATATAAATGTATATTTATATATATACACAGATATATATTGATATATATATGTGCATACATACATACATACATATATATATATATATATATATATATATATATATATATGCGAATGAGTAGACAAACGAAAGAAGGGCACTCAACATATATATTGGAAGTTACATGTATGGACCAAAACAGATTGATTCAAATTCCGTGGTACTTAGCTTCAAAGCATCAGACGATGCTTATCGTCATTCATTGGAAACTTAAATAAGAAATCAGTTGGAGGAAGTCCGATGTTGTACGGCTATGGTTGTCTCTCCATTGCAAACTGTTGGTCAGACGTTTGTAGATGACCTTCAACAGAGCTTGGAACAATTGTACTAATGAGTGGACAAACGAAAGAAGGGCACTCAAGACATTTATTGGGAGTTACACACTTTCTTTTTCACGCACGTTCAACTGCTATAGCAAACTACGTTAATATAATTTGCAAATGGCCTCCATTTGAGGCAAAGTAAAGCTATCAGCATATTTTATGCAGGTAGAATCTAAGTGCAAGTTACAAATAATTATTAAATGAAAGAACAACGCTAGTCTGGTATTATTTTAATTATTTACGCAAGAACGGAAGACAACCCTGGACATATCTAGAGCTGATTCTTACCTCATCAGCAAAACAGACATTCATAGTACTTATAGTGGAAATAGTGGGAAAATCACTAAGTTAAGATAGCAGTTGTCGTAGAAAAGTAGGTTCAGCTGGGGGGACAAGCAACCAAAGAGAACATCTGTTTGAAAAACAATAATTCAATTATTAATTACCAGAGTAGACATAAAAAAATGGATGAGAAAGGAACTGGAAATAATATTCTGCAATTTATATTTGGTAACTTTTTATATTAGGGGAGAATTATTTCTATTGATCAAAATAGTCTCGAAAATTTGGCTCAAATTATGTTCATATATTGCGTGTATTATACATTTCATATATTTCATTGAGTAATTGAGTAATTCACTCATCTGATTATGGGTATCGTCCATTCAGCCATGGAAGAAGTTAGACAATCACATAGCACTAAATTAATATTATTGGCAAGTGTACAGGATAGTAATAAACTTTCTCTTCCATTTTCTCTCTCTGCCTGTCTGTCTCACAGACGCATCCCCACATACATAATACATACATACATACATACATATGTATATTTATGTACGCATGTATGTCTGTATACATGTAGTATGTATGCATGTATGTATGTGTATATATATAACCCTTTGGTTAATTCATTCTTTTCTTGATATATAAATACGTACATACTTACATACAAACATATATGCATACTTGCCTGTGTGCTTGTGTGTGTATGTATGTATGTGTGAATGTGTGTGTGTGTCTGTGGGCCTGTATTTAAGCATATACGTGTTAAGACAATGTATGCATTTATATATAGAACCAACTTAAGAATTTTTTTCTAGTTGAAGTACTCTAAAGAAAAAAGATAAGAAGTTTATTAATAATAATAAGCAATAAATGATTCTGAATGTAAAAGAAAAGAAAGTAACTCAAACAGAAGTGAAATAAGAAATAATAAACAACCTAAAAAACTGAGGAGAATTAGAAAAAATTGGGCAATTTTCAAGCTTCTGAAAAGAAATCCTGCACAGATTTTCTCCAGAAGCTGCCAAATCCCACTAAATTTTCAGATAATTTTTCTACTTAACATCTCTAATTCTTATACCTAAATATGATCAATTATTCTTAACTGGTATCCTATTTATTAAATTTTTTTGTCCTCCTCGATATTTCCAGGATGAGGCACCGTTCAAATAATTAGGTTGGAAATGTTCCAGAAAACAACAAATGTTCAGTAGAAAATGAGAATTTTTAAGGGAATACTGCGTAAACTGCGACCATTTTCAAAGAGAAATTATTCTTATTCCTATGTGATTTACTATCTTTAATCTTCCGCTTTCATTATATTCTCCAGAACCCTCACTTAATTTACAGCAAATTCATTTTTTATTTGTTATCTATAATTCACCTGCGAACAATAGATTCAAGAATAGTGCTTTCGTGAATGAAAATACAGTGAAGATTGAATATGAGAACGTTTGTGTTTTATATTATTATGTTTTTTCAAGGTTGAGTATTTCTGTAAATGATTATATTTGAGTTGAAAATGTCTGGTGTAGGAAAATGCAGCAAAGAACAGAATATCAGATTCTTAATGATAAACGAGAACATCCAAATTTCTACGAGTTTGTTTTGTTATTTTTTTATAAGAAACTTATTGAGTTTTGCACCATATTTTGAATCATACATATAACATCAATATCTATATATATGTGAGTCATACATATATACTTAAACATAAATAAACACAAAAATATGCATCTATTCATATGTATATATGTGTGTGTGTGTGTGTAAAATATATGGATGTACATATGTGTGAATATATATGTATATATATATATATATATATATATATATATATATATATACATGCATACATATATATGTATGTATGTATATATATATATGTATGTAAGCATATTTATGTATATATGTATATATATATATATATATATATATATATATATATATATATATATATATATATATATATATTTATATATATATACATATATATATTAACACATATGTACATACACATATTTTATATACACACATACACAAATATGCATGTGTATATTCATTTGTATTACCTGCTGTCTATTTTTTACCTTAGCTCCGTTCATACTCACCACCGTGCGCTCATATAATTACACACGAGTATGAAACTGCCTTTATCGGTCACTTCAAACCACTCAAACTAACTGAGAATGTTCCTACGATATCACACTGTACCCCAGCACAAACCACTACTCTTACCCAATTTTCAATCCCCTTCTCGCCTTTCTCTTTATATCTTGGTTTATAAACAATTGATAATACGCTATAATGCGCCTACTCCTATAGCCTGAAGGTGATGGAGACAATCAATTCTAAAAACACTGTCCCTTCTTACAAATCCAGCAGTACGGCTTCTGGCTTCTGTGAAGGTAAATTTACTACAAACGTAGCATCCTGTCTTCCTCCAGCTTTCCTTTACTTTCGCAGGCTTGTAAAGGTCACAATCACAGAGCTCATTCTTCCAGAACGAAATCAGATTTTTATATAACTGGTACTTTGTTGGTTACGACAAAGAATATTTCAGTTGATCCGATCAACAAAACAGCCTCCTCGTGAAATTAACTTGCATATGTGGGAGTACTCCACAGACACACGTACCTTTAACGTATTTTCCAGGGAGAATCAGCGTGACACAGAATGTGACAAGGCTGGCTCGTTGAAATACAAGTTCTACTAATTTTTGCCAGGGGACTTGAGCAACGTGAAATAAAATGTCTGTCGAATGCCCAACCTTATGATAGTGAACCGAAAACTCTAATATATATATATATATATATATATATATATATATATATATATATATATATACATACATATATAAAGATAGATAGATAGAGAGATAGAGAGATAGAGATAGATAGATAAATAGATAGATAGATAGATAGATAGATAGATAGATAGATAGATAGATAGATAGATAGATAGATACATAGATTGGTCATTAAAATCCATAAGCAGTGAGAGGCAAAGACTAAATTCGTATGGTTACAGCCGTTCCATGTTACGCTCTCAGTAGCTGCAAGTGAATTATGAATTGGCTTTAACCATACGGAAATAAATCTTCTTACCCTCAGACACATCTTGGATTTTAATTGATTCTTATCGTACATTCCGCACTAGTGTTTCGTGGATTATTCACGCTAATTTTAATTACTTCGCTGTCCGATAGCCGGATCCCATATGTAGTGATGAATAAACATTCTCATATCTTCCATCTCCCATATATATACATCATTAATGAGAAAAATGGAAGATGGAAGATATGAGAATGTTTATTCATCACTACAATTGTTTCGACCAATCTAACATCGAAATGGGAAACGCCTGCTATTGTGATGAAAGGAACCGTCCAGCAGAGATTTGTTTCTATTCTGACAATATTCATTCATCACAATGCTTATGAAATCTGACATATTCACCGGTGCCAGTCCTGGTGAAATCTGTAATACTTCAAAATTTGATGTATACCTAGAACCAGCCAAGATTTCCTCTACGTTGTCGATCAACGTTCAAGAATTAGGAGCCAAATATCGTTTTTTTTTTTCATATTTACGAGCAATTTTGTGATGAGCAATATTACAGGAATCTTTAGTACCATCAGAAACGACTGAACGTGCTTTACCGGCAAACTACAAGCTGTATACCAGGCAATATTTCAACAATCAATATATATATATATATATATATATATATATATATATATATATATATATATATATATCAGATATTGTTACACAAGTCGTTTTTTGCATATGTTCGAGCAATTTTATGATGAGTAATATAGGAACCTTTAGCATCATCAGAAGCCATTTCCAATATGTGAAGTTGTGTCTTGTGTTAGACTATTCAATCGTAAATGTGTTTTATAAGATGGAATATCCTTAAAGGAACAAAAGCAAACCCACTATCTAGAGTACTCTCACTTTACCCATTGTGAATCGTGCTATTACTGAACAGTGAAGCCTCTCACGGTCTATGTCCATTCATTCACCCGTAACTAATAATCCACAGTTAAAAGTCCATTATCTTTATTGACGATGCTTAAAGAATACATGATTCACGATTAATAATAGAATAGATCAAAAGAATATTTTGTTCATTTACATACATATACATACATATACATACATGCATACACACACATACGCACACACACGCGCACGCACATGTGTATATACTCATATACACATATATATATAGAGAGAAATATAAATATATATACGTACACACATATATAACTGTGTGTATATACATATATATGCATACAGACATACATATATACATACATATATAATAATTGTTTTCTCAGAGGATGTAGCAACCGTTACCAATATAGCATAAGAACTTACCTTAGGAGATCATTAATTAGATTCCTTAAGGGTCGTTCTCACAGTTTATATTTATATCATAGGGTTTTTAAACTTTTAAATTTTCATATTCAAAAGAGACAGAGACTTCAAATTCGATATATCGATTTATTCACCACTCTATGTTAACATTTCTGTGCCAAACTTATCCAGTGACTGGTCCATTGGATTTATACGTTTGGCACTTCTTCAGGAGTGGTTACCTTTCGAACAAAACACGAAAAAACACATACATAACTGTTATTAGGTCCTTAGGATGTCCTAAGGACCTAATAACAGTTATGTATGTGTTTTTTCTTGTTTTGTTCGAAAGGTAACCACTCCTGAAGAAGTGCCAAACGTATAAATCCAATGGACCAGTCACTGGATAAGTTTGGCACAGAAATGTTAACATAGAGTGGTGAATAAATCGATATATCGAATTTGAAGTCTCTGTCTCTTTTGAATATGAAAATTTAAAAGTTTAAAAACCCTATGATATACATACATACACACACACACACACACACATATATATATATATATATATATATATATATATATATATATATATATATATATATATATATATATATATATATATATATATATATATATATATATATATATATATATATATATATATATATATATATGTATATATATATATATATGTATACATATATTCTGATTCTTGTAGCATTAATATCGAAGGGCTCTGAATTCACATAATATTGAGTAAACTTCAGTGGAGGTAAACTTCAGTGGTCGTCCTTGACAAAATAAAAAGCCAGTTATATACTTGTAAAGGCTTAATCGCGTATTACTTGTGCCTCGCAACTTTTTAAAATCGGAGAATACGGCTTAGAATCATCAACGTCTAACATCTGAAAAATTCGCGTGAATAACATTAAGACTAAAATCCAGTCATGTGAAAATTAAGTGTTAAAAATCTAATTGAATATTGGTGCTAAAATATTTGAGATTATATATATATATATATATATATATATATATATATATATAAATATTTACATATCCATTTTGTTAATTATTATACTTTAGGGAGAAAAGAAATTATATACATATATCCATATACATCCATGCACACACACACATACACACACAAATGTGTACAAATATGTACAAATATGCGTGTTTGTGTGCATGTATCTATGCATATATGTGTTATTTCTTTACTACCCACAAGGGGCTACACACAGAGGGGACAAACAAGGACAGACAAACGGATTAAGTCGATTATATCGACCCCAGTGCGTAACTGGTACTTATTTAATCGACCCCGAAAGGATGAAAGGCAAAGTCGACCTCGGCGGAATTTGAACTCGGAACGTAGCGGCAGACGAAATACGGCTAAGCGTTTCGCCTGGCGTGCTAACGTCTCTGCCAGCTCGCCGCCTATATGTGTGCCTGTATTTGTGCCTCTGTGTCTGAGTGTACTGCATTGTTTTGCATATGCATTTCAAAACGTGAGATTTACTTTAGTAAGCTTGCTCAATATGATACAAATGTCTTAAAATCTTGTATTTAGAAGATTTATTCGCGAGAACCTGAACGTTATTTTCTACTTCACATTTGAAAAGATAGAGCATACATAATATCGTTGAAATTTAACTTCATACTTGCACACTTATATAATATAATCCTTGCTGAAAACAGTCGTCTGGAAAGTCATGTTAAGTAAAGTATTACATAATGAAAGTCTAGCCGTTATGCATAGTATAAATGAGGAAAAAATTCTAATTAATTACCTAATTTTACTTATGTGCTAATTAGGCATAATGGTTATTAATCCTATGACTATTATCTTTAAATCTGAATTTGTCACGTGCCGGTGAAATCTCTAGTATTTTTATTTTATCTTATTTTGTTTTCTGTAACAAGTCACCAGAGAAGCAAACCTTCTTTCTGCATACAAGTCCATATATTAATGCACAACGCTATTTAAGTATAACTCCCGAAAACTTCAATCTCATTTACCTAAAAATGATTATAAATCAGAAACGTAAATCCCATTTTAATTCACAATTTAAAAATGCAATAAGATAACCTTTTTTTAATATACCTATAATTTATAAACCCTTAATATTATCCGTTATGTTTAAGGGAAGACATGAAGGTTTGCTTCGTTGAAGAAGTGTCATCTGAACGAAGCTTCTTACCGCATAAGTATTATTAATTAGTTATATCGTCTCATTAAGTATGATGGCTGTGATTTAGTTGTTTCGTCTCTCATATATCTGCGTAATAATATGTGGTGTCTCAGCTAATTTCCATCAGTCTCTATACATATTCAGTATGCAATTAAGGCCTATATCTATTCATTAATTATTCGATAATTTTACAGATACAACTTTAGACAGTTAAAGATATTTTTACAAAGTCTTCGGCCTTATTTATAATTCAGAAACATATTAAACGAGAGCTATTTTTAATTTGTCTGTCAGACGTATGTGATGTTTAATAATTTAAACCTTCCCACTTAAAACAAATTGTAACAACTTATCAATCTAATAATAATTACTATCTGTCATATATGTTATGACAAATCAAAGACACTGAAAGTGTTACTATTATAGGAAGTAGAGATCAAAGAAAATCTATATTTCCTAAAACATCACTTCTAACATTTTCCCCCGTTGCAGCAAATAACATAACTGCTTTTGAAATGAGAAACGCCTGCTATTGTGATGAAAGGAAATGTCCAGCAGAGATTTCTCTCTATTCTGACTACATTCATTCATCACAAGTGCTAATGTCATCTGAAATTTTCACTGGTATCAGTTCGATTTCCTTCACTATTCATTTGGTTGTTTTAGTTTCTGCTAAAGACTTTCCTAATACTTCAAAATTTGATATATACATAGAACCAGGCAAGGTAGACTCTACGTTGTCGATCAACGTGCGAGAACGTATTAGATAATTTAGTCCTAGATACGAAATGCCTGAGAGAAAAACTAGATGGTCATGATTGGAACACATTTGATTATCAGTTAGGTTTAAAAAAATAGTAACAACTTGAAATGCAAATGTTGCTGAACTTTATCATTGGATTTGTTTACATTGCATCAAGTATGCTGTCTTGCTTGTATATTCAACATATGCTTTGAATTCTTCATTTTCCATACGTGCTCCAGTATGACCTTAGCTCTAATTTCTGAAACAAACGAAAGAACCAAGAGCGCATTTTTTTATGTGTAAATACAATATTGATTTATTTATTTTACATTAGCTTTCTTTGCTTTAAAGATCTTGGTTTAAAGGTCATTTGGCTGTAGTACACTAATGAGTCTTAGATACACATGCTTTTAAGTATTTCTATAGACCTGTTGTGCTTATATTGTCATAATCTTTTTATGAAATCGTTGGCCTCATATGTCCTAAAAATCGGTCTCATCAGCCATCTACAGACGTGGCTTTTATTGTTTACTGATGGACGAGCACAGCTGCTTCAAGTAGCTATTTAGACCTACTATGGTTCCTTTATAGTAATCTATTTGTATCAAACCCCTCCTTATTTTTCTAATTAGTATCTATATTATATACATCAATCAGAAGGAGATGAATTTTCTAAGGTTTATTCATTTGTTTATTTATTCTGTTTGGTTTCTTGAGTTCAAATTTGCCTCCAATTGGTTATACTGAATCTGTGGCTTATATGACCATGTCTTACTTTTTTTACGAATGCACGTTTTTAATTGCTGTGTGCTATATTTTGTCTACATAAACAGGGAAAACGTTAATAAGTACACTAACTGGGGTCAGGACTGCATCACTGCCAATATGATTTGTTTCAATTTGCTTTTGGGTTCGTATAGTTTATTAGCTTTTAGTTTTTCTATGTGCCATTATAATAATAATTGTTATTATAATGGTGGCAATCTGACAGAACCGTTAGCCGTATTTACGTTTTGAGTTCAAATTCCGCCTAAGTGGACTTCAACTTCCATTCTCATTTTTTTTTTGGTGGGGTGGTCTTTAAAATATTACCAGTTGTGCACTGGGGTCCAAGTAATCGTTTCACTCCTTCCTATGAAATTTCATGTCTTGTAACTATAGTAGAAAGGATTATTGTCGTTGCTCCTACTGCTGCAGCTGTTGTTGTTGTTGTTGTTGTTGTTGTTGTTGTTGTTCTTCTTCTTCTTCTTCTTCTTCTTCTTCTTCTTCTTCTTCTTCTTCTTCTTCTTCTTCTTCTTCTTCTTCTTCTTCTTCTTCTTCTTCTTCTTATTATTATTATTATTATTATTATTATTATTATTATTATTATTATCATTATTATTATCATTATTATCATTATTATTATTATTATTATTATTATTATTATTATTATTATTATTATTATTATTATATACGTTCTGCTGTTTCTTAAAGAAATATGTACTTTTCAAGTAAACATATATCCGTTAATCATATATAAATGTGCTTGTGATTATTGTTCTGCTCTATTCAATTAACATTGTAACATGTTTTGTTGTAAAATACATGATATAATTCTTATTTCGCAGTCACCAATATTATTACTGATGTGATTAATATAAATTACGTTGTACTATTGGTTTTGTATATCAAATGCCAGTTTTGTGTATAAAATGACAGTTGTATTGTAAAGAATCGAGTAGTCTGCACAATGTGAAATGTCAAAGGTAGCTGTAACTGTATTATCTAATGGTCAGAAACGTTTCTCGTGAACAAATATTGACTCATTACATTAGAAGTTTTGTTTCATCGCATGTTTTTTTTGTCGCTATATATTTATCTATTTTCATATACATACAAGATATTTATAAAACAAGCATGATCAATACTTTGAGAAAAATTGTGGTGTCAGTGTAGGATCATTAGATAAACTTTAATATATTTATATCTATATAACCTTATAGGTTTACAGTACAAATATTGAGAAGAAATAGAGGTAATCATTGATGCTGTCATCCAGCAAATGATAAACACGTCGTCCGAGAAACATCAGATGGCTAGTCATTGCTCCCTGTCTCAAAACGAGTTTAATATATTCTAACATACAAAATCGTAAATCCTAGTAGTTACTTAGCTCATTCATTATGTGTCTGTCTGTCTGTCTGTCTGTCTGTCTGTCTGTCTGTCTGTATGTATGTATGTATGTATGTATCTATCTATCTATCTATGTATGTATCTATGTATGTGTGTATGTATGTATACATGTATGTATGTATTTACGACTGTATTATGAATGTATGTATGTATATATGTAAGTGTGTATCACATAAATACATTTTATGATCAACATATACATATTTATTGCTTTTTTTTAGTTAAGGCCAGAATGTATTTATGTTTGTTTATACATAACATACATATGAATATAGGTGCAGATGTGACTGGGTTGTTGCAAGAAGCTAGCATCCCATCCACATGGTCCTGGGTTCAGTCCCATTGCGTGACATATTGAGCGAAATGCATTCTGCTATATCTGTAAGTCGACCAAATCCTTGTGAATGAATTTGGTGAAGGGACACTTAATGAAACCGTTGTTGCGTGTTTGTGCGTGTGTGCCTTCGCGTGTATGTGTGTATGTTGGTGTGTGTGTCTCTGTCTGTGTTTGTTCTCACCACTGATTGACAACGGGCGTTGGTGTGTTTATGTTCCCATAACTTAGTGGTTCAACAAAAGAGATCGGTAGGACAAGCACCAGGCTTATATTTGGAAATACGTAATAGCGTCGATTCATTCGATTCATTCGACAAAAAATTCCTGAAGATGGTGCACCAGCATGGCCACACTTTAATGATTCAAATGAGTAAAAGATAAAAGATGAATATGTGCATATGTGTGTGCGCGTGTGTGTGAGACTATATGTGTGCGTCCCACGTCTCACGACATACTTTCAACACACTAGCATAGCTTCTGCATGCACAGAAACATACACCTTTCTCCCGCCTGTCACCTCTGCATGACATCTGTTCGCACTTTAGCTTGTCAACCCTGCTTCTACATTACTTCTCAGGTTGTTTCCACCATTCCTTACTGTTTACTCTTTTCTCGAAAAGACTAATTTTGTTCCTTTTTCCACTTTCTACAGCACCTGCATTACGTCTAGCTTTTCATCTTTTTATCCTTATTATTTGCTCTTCTTCTACGATCTTACTATCATCTTCATCACTGTTACTCTTTTGTGAAATTTTACCGGTTTATTGTGATCCTTTGAACATTCACTCGACGAAATTTTCCGGACCTTTTTTCTATTGTTGTATGATATTGACCTTTACTTTCTCTTCTCTCTTCAGAGAATTAAATAATTTTAATGTCCTTTTTAAATTTTAGTTTAAAGCTACGGTTTGTCTCTTTGTTATAAACGTTTTCATGTCCATAACTAATTTTCTTTTATATTTGTGTGCACATCAATAAGAGTTCAACTTGCTTTTACCATCACGTTTACTTCATCATTGCCTTTTCCCTTCACATACATACAGACTCTCACCTCTTCATATACGTAATTTCACATATCCCACCAAATATTAAACACATACGAACTCACGACACTTACCTCTAACCAATGGCACTCTAAAAACAGATACCTGCAACTAGACACCCATCCCTTCCTCCCATCTTAACTTCACCATATGCTTGATATACTTTCTACCCCTTCACCCGTTATATTTTCACTTGCTATTTTTCTTTCTTACTCACCCTTATGCAGGGCCGGCCCTAGGGTTGCTGGTCACCCCCACCCCCGAGGAAGCTGAACTTCGGCGTGTACAAGCTGACAGTCGTGGAAATTTTCTTGTCTTTGTGATACCCTCCTTGGTGCCCCCTTGCACATAGGGCCCTGCCTCTATGCTCCTACCATTCTTCTGATGAAGAACTAACGTCCGGAACGCTAATATAGTTCCTCTTTGCACAAATCTGTTAATCTAATACCTTATTTTTCAAACTTTGCCTATTCTGTGCTATTTCTTTTGAACCCATTTAACTGTTCAAATACTAAGAAATAAGCGTACTCAATTTCATTTTTACCAAATAATTTAGGGAAATGAACGGATTATTTCTCTTGGTTATATATAAGGATCCCATCCAGGGGCCCTATTATCGATTTTCTTCAACAATCTGAGTATGTCATGAGGTTTCCATGAGTTCTACTTACATGTCAAGTTCCATCAAAATTGATAAAAGGATGTAAGAGTTAGCTAACAACACAAACACACCCACAGATACAATTTCCCACATATGTAGTATATATATATATATATATATATATATATATATATATATATATATATATATATATGTATGTATGTGTGTGTGTACATACATATGTCTGTGTATATGTGTGTGTATGCATATGTGTATATTAGCATATAGGCAAGACGTACTAACGGATAACAGTCAATAATTAGTTATTACCTTTTTATATACAGTACAATTAGTCGATATAATCAATTGTTCCATCCCCCTACACACAAACACATAAAAAATTAGTAACCTTGTGCCTATATAAACAACGAATATTTACTAATTCATAACAAGTAACAATTGCTGATAGTTTTGATTTATAACATGAACACGGGGCCACAGATTTTTCGTGGAAAATCATATTCGATTCACAGTAAATGCTTTGTATTTTATTCTAACGACCTCGAAGAGTAGGACCAAACTTTACCCCAAAGGAATTTCGACTCAGAACATTTTTAGCGACGTACCCAAACACTATAAGGTAATTAGAACGTCCTTGTGATGAATCTAGTACATTAATATCTCTTTTTCTTCTCATCTCTTTTATCTCTTTTACTTGTTTCAGTCAGTTATTTGACTGCGGCCATGCTGGAGCACCACCTGTAGTCGAGCAAATCGACCCCAGGACCTATTCTTTGGAAGCCTAGTACTTATTTTACCGGTCTCTTTTGCCGAACCACTAAGCTACGGGGACGTACACACACCAACATCTGTTCTCAATCGATGTTGGGGGGACAAACACAGACACACAATCATATACACACATACATATATACATATATACGACGGACTTTTTTCAGTTTCCGTCTACCAAATCCACTCACAAGGCTTTGGTCGGCCCGAGGCTATAGTAGAAGACACTTGCCCAAAGTGCCACGCAGTGGGACTAAACCCGGAACGTGCGCCTATAGATAACATTCATTTGAAAAGTTCTAGAGTAATTTTAACAGATTGCAGTGAACTGCTGTTACTTATTTTAATACTTATCTAATTCAGTTGCGCAGCTTAACAGTTAGAGTTTAATATTGGATGTATTTAAATTCAAAGGTTTATTTATTTGTTTATTTGGATCTTTTCCTTTTGATCGGTAGGTCGATAAATTATTTTTTTTTAACCAAACACTTTCAAACTTCGGATACTGGTAGGATGTGTCATATAGAACATCTGTTACTCTTAGCGTTGTTGAGAAAAGTTTGTATTTTCGAAGTTATTTCGTGTTAAAGTTGTCGTATTTGGGTAATTTCAACCAATCAACGACGTCTATTGAGCTGAATAAAGTTACTGCTGTTATTTGTCCACAACAACTATCGGCTGTGTCTATTTCGCTTGTCACTGTTATTTATGACATATTTCAGCTCAGTTACGTTCGTATGAATAAACGAGTGTATCTGAAGCACGTTTACTTAATGACACCACCATAATCGTTCGTGCATTTCTACTGCTCTTAAGGTTTTTTTTCTGTTTTTTAGCTACTATTTTCGGAAAGATTTCCTCCCGTCCTTCCGCCTATTTTCTCGCAAATTATTGTTGTTTTTTAAATTTTTTTTGCCAAACATCCAGCTTTACGGATACGGAGATTCCGGAAAATTGCCAAAATTCGAAATTTTACAATTTTTTGACCCCTCTCTTACACTCCCTCTCCAATTTCTTCATTTTTCATTTTTCCTTAACCCTAACCCTAAAACCCCAACCCTAACCTTAACCCTAAAACCCTAACCTTAACTCTAACCCTAAAGCCCTAGCCCTAACACTAAAACTCTAACCCTAACCCTAAAACCCTAGCCCTAACACTAAAACTCTAACCCTAACCCTAAAACCCTAACCTTAAAACCCTAAAACTAAAACCAGTACAAACGCACGAACGATGTCATCAATAACAGTGACAAACGAAATATACACCACCGATAGTTGTTGTTGACAAACAACAACAGTAATTTTATTCAGCTGAATACACGTCATTGATTGGTTGAAATTACCCAAATACGACAACTTTAACATGAAATAACTTCGTAAATAGAAACTTTTCTCAACAACGCTAAGAGTAAAAGATGTTCTATATGACACATTCAACTATCATGCGAAATTTCAAAATGTTTAGTTAAACAAAATTAATTGATCGAGCTGCCCATGAAATGGAAAAGATCCGTTTATTTATTCTGTTTGGTCTCTTGAGTTCAAATTGGTTATACTAAATCCGTGGCTTACATGACCATATCTTACTTGTTACGACTGCACTTTTTTAATTACTAGAGGAACACTTTAAGGTGGAAAACCTTTTGTACTATTTATCATCGTTTAAGTCACCAAGAGAGCTCAAGTTACAAGAAATTGCAGTAAAACCGCTCTTAAATCCTACCTCGTACATATAAATGGTTTCAAATTTTGGCTCAAGGCCAACAATAGGAAGGGAAGTGGGTTACGCAAATACACCAATAAGTTGACTGGTATTTCTTTTATCGATGTCGAAAGCGTAATTCATCAAAGTTACCTAGACGATATTTGAACTCAGAATGGACAAAGCCGAAGAAAATCACGTAAGACATTTCTTCCAATACCCTTTACAATTCTGTCAGCTCTACGTCTTAATTATAATAATAATAATAAAAACCGAAGACAGGTTGAATAATTTGTCATGAATGTACTGAATTCTAAAGAAAGGTTGACAGTCACGTTTAGGACGGCTTTGGTGATAATACTTTTTGTCGAAGGTTAAGAAACAAGTGAGACCATAATGGAATTTGAACTCATGACGTTAGAAGAGAGGAAACTAAGTACTGCAACAAGGCGATAACGTACGTTTTTGACACTCCATATACCTTCATTAATATCGATTTTTCACCTTGGCAGAAGGCCATAAATTCGTAGAAGCGGAGTATAGTTAATTCATTCGACCTTAATATGTGCCTGATAATAGTTTATCGATCTCAAAAGGATGAAAGAAAAAGTTAGCTTTGCCGAGATTTGAACTCAGACTGTAAATATATGTAAATATTTAATATGAGGTATTTAGTCTGGCGCGGTATCATCCCTGCTCGCACAACGCTCTATCTTAAAAACGTATTAAAGTCTAAGCTAAAAAAAACATAATCTGGAGCAAACTACCATTGGAGAGCAAAAATAAAATATTGATTTTACAGACGACTCTTATTTCACAGGTTTATCTCATACAATAAATAATAATAGACATTGACAGTCAGTTATAAGAATTATTCTGAGTGTAACCAAGATAAAACAGTAAAACTGGTCTAGAATTATTGTGGATTGGGTTATGTAGTTCTTTTTTCTTTTATCCAATAATGCTCGATAAAGTCTTTAACATAATTTTTTTTTCCATTCGAAAAGTACATTTACTTCTTAATCTAATGTCCTATTTGTTCAATGAAGATACGTTCCTACATTCGTTGTTATATCAATACATAGAGCATTTCATCAACCCGCAAATCGCAATCTTTTTCTTCTGCAATCACAACAGATGCCGCTTCTCTGGAATTACAGATTCCATTTTAGCCACGTCTATGGTCGGAGCTGAAGGAGTAGACTGCACTAGACTCTACCTCAGTCGAACGATAAGGTACAGTCTAGAGATAAATTGGTCTAACTATACCATGCATTCACAATTAGATCTGAAATCTTTTTTCTTGAACATGCAGTGAGTTATTAAATGTGATTGTTTTTCGTTAGTTTCTTGGCAGAACATTTCATTCTACAGAGTCTGTGGAAATCTGATAATCATTCTATGAGTATCAGATTTTCAGAGAATTTAACTCGTGTGTTTCCTTAGAGTTATTAAGTACGAACGTGAAATTGAATATCTCCAACTAGTAATCAAACCTCAAACTGCAAGCATCACTAGAAGGTGTTTAATATAGTTCTTCTTTTGTCCCAGATCAGCACTGACTGAACTGATATATGGATGAGGTCATTTCTACCGTGACTCCTCTGTCTTTATTTATGATAAAGTATATCCAAGACCACATTAGGCACTTTTCTTTTATCGTATAACAGGGTGATATTTAGCTTTTATTTCTAGCAGCTCAGTGACTCATTGGTTTAAATGTGTTCAGTTCTTGTAGATGCTTATTCATCTGCAATAACAATGCCACAAGATCACAAATTTATAGCTGTGATATGTAGTCTACACAATCAATCGTGATACTTATTTCATACTCTGTAAAGATGAAAGGTAAATTGACCTCAAAGAAATTTGTACTCAAATAAAAGAGAATGGAAACTAAATATCTTAAAGAGTTGACTCCACGCTCTACCGAATCTGCAATTCCACTGCTTTGTTTTACCTTGTTAATTATTGTGTCTGATATACATGCAAATTTATAGGAAGAAGAATAAAGGATTGAACCAAGCCATGTAAACCACAAAGCTGGGTGTTTTATTTTGTCAGAAACAGAAATATGAATGATGCAGTCAGTTGACCAGGATGTAAGGGAACGTAAATATAAGGACCATAGTATCCAGTTAAGTATTTTGCCGCTGCAATAATTCAAATGTGTTGTTTAGTCTTATTAATAATGGTTTCTAATATAAGAATAAGTGTACAAGTCTACAAATCGATCACAGTACTAGAGTGTTATTTTATCAATACCAGGATGATGAAATCTAAGACAATTCCAGCATGATTCGAAATCAAAACGTTAGAATGTGCAATTAAACACCGCATGAAAGTCAGCTCAACTCTCTGCCACTCTGTTAATGCATCAGCCTTTTTAGCCTTATTAATAATAATAGTAATCTGATAATCAAACTTCATTCAATAGAAAATCATATCATGTTTCTGTGAGAACAGACCACAGGAGATTCTGTTTGGCAGAGACTCACTCATGAATAAATAATAGAGAAATAGCCTATCTAACTATCATTACATTCAATGAACTCTTTCGAAAAGTGTTTAATATTACAAAACCTAGGAACAAAAGTCACCAGATAATAAATCCGGAAATGTCTTTCAGGATACATACACGAATCCGTGCGAAACTATAAGTATTCACACGAGCAAATACATACGAACATATACTTACACATACATAGATAAACACTCTTACACAACACTTAAGCAGAAACACATAAATATGTATGAAACATATACACGCAAATAAAAAGGCTATTAGTATAACAAATAAAATGGAAAAGAAACATGAAATAAAAACTGATATAATCTCTTTCCACAGAAAATTGGAAAATCCTGCTTAATACAAGAACAAAATATAAAAAAGATCACTTTTGAGAGAAAGTTGCACTTGGATACTTCGAACGAAAAACAATGCCCCTTAGAAAGAAGAAACCAAACTAAATCCTGGTATAGACCACTGATAAATACTTGAAGGTTAACGTTAGATAATCCACGATCAAAAATTTCCAGCTGCGTACATGCAACACAAAATATGAAGAAAGCATCAACTGAAAACGAACATAAGCTATGTAAAGCAAAGCTGGAATCCTTAGTCACATCATTGTCAATAGTGAGAGAATACTCTCAAGCTGATAATTTTCTATAAAGTATGATACGGTGGCTACAGATATGGAGAACAAAGTAAGAGAGGGGAAAATGACAACAAATGAGAATGCACATATTGAGACTGACGAATCAAAGAAATGTATCGAGAGCCTATGAAATTAAAAACGGTAGCGAAATTAAAGCATGATGTTGTTTGGAACCGCCAAATATAATCAGGCTCTGTTGTGAGATAGAATCAGCTGCACGTTTGATATGAATGTGCTAATAAATAAAAAAGCTCAAAACAGGAAATAGAAAATATCCATGGACTATTGATGAAGACTCTACAGTTTCAGCAACCAAAATATACTTTCAGTTTTTTATTCTCGATATAATTGGTGCAACAGAATATGCAGCAACTGGAACGAAGTACGGCTGAACTCAGATTCTTGGATGAACTCTCTAAGTTACACGATATAGATGGTCGTCATAGCTAGGACATAGAAAGATTTCAAAATTTTTGATGGTAAATGGCTGCACAAAAGATTATGAAAATGACAAGCCCCATCACTCTTTTCTATATTTTTTTCATTAAAATCTTGCCACTGAACAAGTGTCGGTCTAAATAAACTTTAAAAGTCCAAACACAAATAAACATACATAAATACAAACATATTACACGTGTACATACAGGTGTGCATACAAGCTTACCTACTTGCATACACAAAATATAAATTAATGTTTCAAAATTTATATATTTTGAAATGAAAGTTCATTGATAGGAACTAAATTTTCATGTACTGATATACATACATAATGGGTCGTCATAAATATATACACTTTTATATGCTATACGCGTTCATCTCTCATTCTTTCTCTTTCTCTCTCTCTCTCTCTCTCTCTCTCTCTCTCTCTCTCTCTCCATACATACATACATACATACATACATACATACATACATACATAATGCAAGTCTGTCGGGGTTCGACAATGACGTCAGTGACGCCGGTGGTAGGAGCGGAACCCAAAGGCAGACGCGCAGACGCGGCCGCATGTTGGACACGTAACAGCAGAAGTAGGGTTAGGGATTCTCTCTTTTCGGGCTTGTCGCTTCTGGTCCAGGCTCTTGAGGCGCTTTTCCTCGAACAGCCTAACACCCTTTTGGACAACTGGACGCCAGGCGACGCGGTCAGAGGCAAGCGATTCCCAGCCACGGGCTGAAATGCATACATACATACATACATACATACAAAAATACAAATATAATATGCGGAAGAGCAGTAACGGGATGTTAGATATTCAGATATGTACTGAATAGTTTCTTTGATATTCATTCGTAACAATTTCCCAAAGCTATTTTATTCAGCTTGGGACATAAAATCGTACTCGTATTGTGTCGAGATACAAGCAGCATTATCTATCATATAAGCCATTAATGTTTTCCCACAGTTACAAGTGTGTATTGCCAACCTTGTTTACTAAAAACAATACATTACTCTCCCATTCTTATACTTTAGACATTTCTTGGTGTCAGGTTGAGATGAATCGTTCCTATGACAGTCCAGCTGTAAGCTTGAAATATCTGCAAATGAATAATGATTTCAAGAATAAGTGCAATTGACCCCGAGTATTTAATGCATGCGAGAACTGTATATATATATATATATATATATATATATATATATATATATATATATATATATATATATATATATATATATATATATATATAGGGAGAGTGAACAGAATCTAAGGCTATTCTAAAAAGAACTACATTCGTATAACGAGTAAAGATTATAGGACACTTAGACATAACACTTAAATAGATATGTAGTGGCATCTTTCTTTGATTTTCATTTGCAACCATTTCCTGCATATCTCCAAACCCATGTCATTCAGCTGGGGACGGAGTATATACAAAAAGGCGAGATGATTTACCATTTAAGAATGCCTTACAAGTTATTCAGAGTGTTTAAAAACAAAGAATCGTTGTAAATCTTCCAAAAGCCCAAACGTAAACTCAATTGGGAGAAGTAATCCAGGTAACTGGGAATGAAAGTTCTGCCTGGAAATCGCATGGTTTCTTTTGTCTTGGTTCTGAAGGATCTGATAATCGATCCAGCTACTTGCCTGCACAGTGTTGCAATTTTGGTAATATGCACATTGAACGTGCAAACTTTCCTCATGTGGATTCCCAAGTCACGCACCGACTCTGAATCTGGGATTGTACTACTTCCCAATCCTTTGTATTTCCGATTGTAGTCTGTGTGTAAGCTGATAGTAGAATCCTTGAAACTTCTGAGTATTCAACGCATATTATTTTCATCAACCCATTTGCATTCAGGTTGCTTTACAGTTATATAAACGTGGGCTGGAGAAAACAAACAATATGCAGTTTAATGCTGGAATATTTTAAGCACTGTGGTATCAACTCCCATATGAACCGCAGCCTGCATATACAGGACTCGAAGGTACTACAATCCCAGAATCACTGATAGTGAGAGACTTGGGAAAAAGTATGTATAATGATGCATCGTTTCATACGCACATTATCAAGATGGCAGCAAAGTGCAAATAGCTAGCAGGACTGATACTAAGGTCCTTCAAGACAAGAGACCAAGAATTCATGTTGATCCTGTGGAGGATCCTTTTCTTAGCTGCTAGTACTACTGCTCTCATAGCGGAGCTTCAAGTGGTCCAATGATATTACTCAAAAAAGATTGTGATAGTACAGCAGATGAACTACAGGGAAAGGCTGAAAAAAACTACAACTGTACCTCATGATGCGAATACGCGAATGATATTTAATCTACAATGGAAAATTCTGGAAGTACTAAAACCTAATTTCGGCATTTAGTGTTAAACAAATCCTGAAATGGATGCCACTGTATTGTATCGAAGGTACCGTCCATATCATTTAAAGTCAGGAACTGATACTGCGATGCCTAAGGGTTCAATGGGCCAGAAATCTTCAATACCTTGCTAACAAATTGAGAAACGTGCACAATATGGACGTGGATATCTTCAAAAATGAACTGGAGATTCTCCTTTCCACAATGCCAAATGAATCAACAGCCTGGCATCAGGTACAAATGTGGTCAGTAGTGTCAAACTCCCTAATACATTTTCAGCCTTTCCCAATAGTTGACAGATTCCATTGAGACGATCTTCTTTGTGTAGCCTTGCTACATTTCTTCGAGTTGCGCCGTTAATTTTGCACTTTGTGGTGACCATAGTTGAGAGCAGTAATTTTAAGCGGCTGAGGACATATGCCCGTGAAAGGATGGTCATGGTCACGTGTGCTCTTCTGAAAGTTCGGCAAATCGATCCGGTTTGCCGTCTGCATTTTATTGCCACCGACTTAGTAATATGCCCCGGGAAACGTACACTGATTTTGATTCAGAGATTGCAATTCCTCCTGGAACAGTGTATCCTGGTTGCATTTCATTCTACTTTGTGTGGTAGTAGCACAGGGCTTGGAATTGTCCCATATACATGCATACATACATACATACATACATACATACATACATACATACATACATACATACATACATATATATTGACCCCTCTATTTGACAGGTATTTATTGCATTGAGCCAAGAGTGATGAAAGGAAAGATCAACCTTGAATGATTGAATTTTTACTATGAAGGGTCTTAGCTTCTCTATTGTTCTTATTCTGATACTCAACGTCATTTAAAATTTTGAAAATAGCGATTAGAAGAGAATATGTGTAAAA
>NC_142929.1:113760921-113768421 GCF_046866305.1 Octopus bimaculoides
CATGTGTTCTTTAAATTCAAAATTTGTATTTATGTATTTCATATTAAACATAACCCCGACTACTTTCCATTTAACTGTAGAGAACTCTCAGAAGACAAATATCAAGATTAAGCGAATTATAACGAGTCTTACGAGATTCATGTGTTTCTAGTGACCACACATAGATAGATAGATAGATAGATAGATAGATAGAAAGATAGGTGTATATGATTATGTAAATATTTGTATATATGTACATGAATGAGTAAGTGTGTGCGAGTGTGGACTCATGTTATCAGTGTCACATGTACATTTGAGGCAGACATATCCACGCGCCCGCTACTGACATTTTCTTGATGTTACCCTGTCATTGCTTATACATAATGAATCACAAATTTCGTCACTGCGCTCCTACGAAACCTTCCATACACATATAAATATACATTGTCATATTTTTATACTAGTCACATTCCTGTCAGTAAAAGAAATTTGTCTTTTAATGTTTTTTTTTTTAAATAAAACCACCATTGTGCAGGATTACAAAAAATTTCAACTTAGTCTAGAATCGAACACCAGATTCCGTCGCACTGAAAATAAATATTGCCTTTGTTATTTACATTATCATTGAAGACTGTTGCTAGTAAACAGTGATTAACAAAACAAGGTATGGATTCTATTCGATATATCGATTATTCCGATAAACTTAAGAACAGCGTCAGCATGGGCAGGTGATATATTCGATTGTCACTCAGTACGCAACCGTTACTTATATTATCGATCAGAAAGCGGTCAGGAGTTAATCTAACTCTAGGGAGATTTGAACACAACGATAAAAAGTAATTCGAATACCAAAGTATTGCTCTAAATTGACTCCTTACAAAAGCGAAAATCCGGGGAAATAAGAAAGGTGGAATTGTAACATTTATATGTTTGCAAGGAAATTTAGTGCCTTAAGTCAGTTATTATCATATAGTGCCAAATTACTGTTATTTCTAACAATACAGACTCCTCTACAGATGATAATACGAGGGTGAGTCAAAAATAATGCCATTTTGTTTAGGACAGCTATAATTACCAACATAGGAACATGTATCATACGTCAAAATGAAGATGGTCCTCTGTGGATCATATCCCTACTTCTCAATATAGTAACCGTTTCTCTCAATAGCAATGTTCCACCTTCAATAGCAATGTTCCACGTATCCCTGCCCCATAAAATTCTGTTGACTGTTCTTTGAGCCACTTCTTCGCTACCTCCACACTCACCAGATTTCGCGTCTTCAGACTATCATCTCTTCGCGCCACGAAAGAAGGTTTGAGAGGCAAACATTATTCCAGTGACGAGGATGTGAAAACTGTAGTATAGAAGTGGCTCAAAGAACAGTCAACAGAATTTTACAGAGCATGGTTACAAGCTCTCATTTGAAGGCGGAACATTGCTATTGAGAGAAATGGTGACTATGTTGAGAAGTAGGAACCACAGAGGACCAGCTTCCTGTTGATGTATGATACAAGTTCCTGTGTAGGTAATTATACCTGTCCTAAACAAAATGGCATTACCTTTTGACTCACCCTCGTACTTTTTGATTCATTCATGCAGATTTCAGCTACATGAGCCAGCTAGTGAGCGAGATAATCAAAAGTCACTCAGTTTACTTGAAATACTAGCCAAACCTACCTAAAATCTCATTCATTGTCTTACAGATTGCATTGGATATATTCCTCCTTACCAGGCCCGAGTGTAAAAACAAAACAACAACATCAGAAATACCAACAATACCAATATCTATAACAACAGCACGAAGTGTAAGTACATAACATAATATATTCACAGAAATCTTCTTACATAGGAGACTCAGTCGTTACACAAGCCAGGAAAACTATCTTCCCTCTATACACTTTACCCATGAACGACAAACAGCTAAATTTCTAGAAGTCAAGCTGATGATCATTCGTGAAGTTTATGTGTAGGCTGACAAAACAGTATCTCCTAGAATAAAATTTCCTTTTAAGAGTCTGAAAATATTTTGGTGTTGATCAGTCAGCAATCCTCTGCAAAATTCTAACAAGATCCACACAGGAATACCTACTCGGATACTTGGATGCTTGCGCAACCACAAAACATCCTCATTGACTTCATCCCTCAATATAGGTCATTTGGATGGATAGTACAGATCCAATAATAAACACGGTACAATTACTCAATTGCAGATGAACCTTCCTCTTTCTCCCTTTGAGCACCTTCTGATTTACTCTCTCTCTCTCTCTCTCCGTCTCAACTATCACTACTTTGATTTCTACTCATTCGAACCAAGAAACTACGTTCTGCGTCTTTCTTTTTACAGAAACTATCCTCTCACGTATATATGTACCTCACTTCCGAAACCCTTAGATCGATACTTTGTCCACGGAAGAGCAAGTGCTTTGAAACTGGCTCCAATAAATTGGCTTTTCCCAGGAAGGTTCAGATATAATTGTCTGGCAAGTTTGTCAGATTCTGAAACGTTCAGTGATGTATTACTCGATTTTTCCTTTTTTTTATTACGAAATAACTATGTATTACATAATGTCAAAGCATCACCATTTGAGGAGAGTTCAGAAGATTAAATCAAGTGATATTTTATAAACTCTAGAAGAATAAAATGCTAAGTCGATTTAGTTGGGATATGAAATCGTAAAATCGAATAAGGCAGGAAATATCTGTCGTCTATCCTCCTGAAAGAAATTCTCTCGAATAACATCCTATCATCATAAAAAGGAAAATATTTAACAACTAGTCCGGAGTATATTATACATAAATATCTGAATAAAAGGCGGGCGTCATGGTTAAAAGCCCGTGATTATTGTATTGTACGTTCATAGATGATTTGTGAATAAATCAACAAAGTCAAAAGCAAAAGTAACTATAACAACTAAGGCAACTGCAATAATATCGATTTAATATTGTGCAAAAACAAAAAAGAAAAAAGAAAAACAGCTAACTAATGTACTGTATAAAATTCCGTACATTACGAGTATATATATTATTTTGCAAACCTGAAAATGAAAGCATTCAAATTTGAAAGCAGAACATGGAAGAGCAAAACTGCCAACTACCGGAGAGTTAACCCGATTCTCGCCAACAACGATGAAGTATATTAATACACAATAACGGTTTAAACTTCTAAGCTTGAAAATAGAACAAGGCAAACAGATACAATTAAGTTTAGCAATATAACACAAATATCCAATGTTATACTTCTATTTTGCTGTGTTTCCTGTTACAAACATTATATAAAGACAAAGAACGTAAACATGAGGATAAAAAACACGCATGGCTGATACTCCCTCAGAGAAAAGAGGGCATCCTCTCTCTCTCTCTCTCTCTCTCTCTCTCTCACACACACACACATACACACAATATAGGCAAACACTTTGACACAAACAAGCGCAGGAGTGGCTGTGTGGTAAGTGGCTTGCTTACCAACCACATGATTACGGGTTCAGTCCCACTGGGTGCCACCTTAGGTAAGTGTCTTCTGCTATAGCCTCGGGCCGACCAAAGCCTTATGAGTGGATCTGGTAGACGGAAACTCAAAGAAGCCCTATATATATATATATATATATATATATATATATATATATATATATATATATATATATGTGTGTGTGTGTGTGTGTGTGTGTGTGTGTGTGTGTGTGTGTGTATCTTTCTCCCCTCAACATCGCTTGACAACCAATGCTGGTATGTTTACGTTCCCTTAACATTAGCGGTTCGGCATAAGAGATCGATAGAATAAGTACTAGGTTTACAAAGAATAAGTCCTGGGGTCGATTTGCTCGACTGTAGGTGGTGCTCCAGCATGGCAGGAGTCAAATAACTGAAACAAATAAAAGAAAAGAATATATACATATAGGGTGTTATCTGGAAATAGTGAAACAGACAGTCATCACATCATCATCATCCTTATCAACGTTATCATATCGACCAGCTTCATTTAATTCTCCTCCATCTAGTCCTCCACCTCCTCCTTCTGCTCATCATCATCATCATCCACGGTAGCAGCAGCCACATATTCATCGTAGCCCTTGTCATCATATTCAACGCAGGGTTTGTTGTCGTCATTGAGGTCATGAGTCTATCTACCATCATCATATATTATCTCCAAGTTTCGTTCCGAACAAGAAAAGTTCAAAATTATAATACTCATTGTACAGACACACGCACACAGAAACACACACACACACACACACACACGTATATTTATGCATATATGTGTGTATATATGTATGAACAGGTGTGTGCACGCGTTTGTGTCTTCGTTTATTCAAAAAATATTTATGGGAACTGCAGAAATGAGAGGAATGGAGGAGGAGTAGGGGCAAGTAGCAAGAATGTGGGTAGAACGTGATGAGAGCCAGGTAAAAAGTAAGGTTAGAGATGAGAAAGCTCAATGCAATATTAGCAAAGGAGACATGACACAATAACACACCTACACACGCGAGTGAACTGGCACATACACAACGTAAACGTGAAGAGAAAGGCATTGCTAGGGATCGCCAGTAGAGAAATGAGACATGTTAGGAGTGGTCAGAATCTAAAAAAACAAAAACAAAAATAAAACACTATATGTATAGATGTATTGGGAGGTGGGATCGGCAGAAATATATACTAGAGAGAGAGAGAGAGAGAGAGAGAGAGAGAGAGAGAGAGAGAGAGAGAGAGAGAGAGGGAGGGAGAGAGAGAGAGGGGAGGGGGAGATTGTGAGGAACATTTATTAGAATGTATTGTGAAGTAGGATTGCAATTGTGAGGAATATGACTCGTGGTCGGTACATCGAACACTAGATGTATCAGGGGTGCTGAAGGTACATTGTTGAAATGAATGAAAGCAATGAGTTCATAAAGATATGTACAAAGAGACAGATATGTATGTATGTATGTATGTATGTATGTATGTATGTATGCATGTATGCATGTGTGAATGCATGAATGTATGTATGTATGTATGTATGTATGCATGCATGAATGCATGCATGTAGATAAGGGTGTAGATAGATAGAGATATACATAGATGGGTAAATAGATAAATAGATAGATAGATAGATATAGAGAGAGAAAGAGAGAGAGAGAGAGAGAGAGAGAGAGAGGGAGAGAGAGATTAATGCAGGTACCTAAGTATTACTTATATCATTGACCCACAACATGGTTTGAAATCTGAACATAAAGTGATAGAACAGCAAAGAAAGAGGCGGGGTGGGGGTTGTCACTCTAATAATTTGCATATAACTATAAAATGTAACAAATTTCATGTTCAGTTCGTGTATGTGTGTGTGCGTGTGTGCGCGCGCGTATCTGCATGAATTCAATATGAAAGAGATTATAGCATTCATCATACCACACACACGCGCACACTCGCGCTGTAGAAACGTACAGACGTACCACATTACACACAATTTTTCGCTTATACGCATACACACACACACACACACACACACACACACACACACACACACACACACACACACTCATACAAACGCATACACAAGCACCCAAAATACATACACACACATACACATACACATATGTGTATACATATGTATGGGTGTATATGCAGTTAATTGCATACGCACATATATTTGAATATATATATTCCTGTATAACTAATCGAAATGAGAAGAGTATAACAAGAATTATGATCCACTCTATGGAATATTGTGGAAATAAATGATCTGCATAGATTTGAGGTAAAAATATTTTCCAATATATATTAGCTGAAAAATGATTACAGATTTATCTTAAGAACGAGTGACAGAGTACATTGACTTCATTTTCTTTGCAGCGACTGGAAATCACGATTCTAATTTCACCCGAAACATTCGTTAATTCTATATCTTCGTTACAGTTTTATGACAGAGAAAGTTATATCAAACATTGTCCAGGGCCTACGATATTTGTTGGAAGTAAGGTCTTTTCAGACTGGAGACTTGACCCGACTGATTGTAAGAGAATGTACGCCTCTAAAGGTTCTCAATGCCTGGGCAAAGGTGTCAAACTGGGAAACGGCCGACAGACGAACTGACAGATGAACTGAATACTAATTAAAAATGTCTTTGTCAAACCTAAGGATTAACCCATCCACACCTCAATCGATAATCTGACAATATGCACAAGAGTCACATTAAAAATTATCGTTTCTCTAGAACGTTATACCTTTTATTACTTTAGTCATTGTAAAATTGATATCCTTTAGGATGATATAACTACAAATTTAAATTATCGAAAGAGTGATGGACTTGAACGCAGAATCTAGACAGACTCAACTCAATTCTTAACCGATGCTTTACAGTTTCTACTTTTAAATTACAATGTATTGACTTTATCGTTCATATGTATCATACGTGCAAGGTTGTACAAGAGAAGGTAGTAATTTGAATTGACCCTAGTACCTGCGTCGAACTTATTTTATTGACTCTCAGAAAAATTTGAATTCATAACGTAAAGAGGCACGAACGACTACACATAAGGCATTTCGTCCGAGGTTCTACCGATTCTGGCATTCACATAGTGAATTCTTACAAGTGTTTAAATAACAAATATCATTTGTAGAAATTCTTGCAAGGGTTTAAATAACAAATATCATTTGTAGAAAATATGAAATTATAACTGGGTGATGTCTATATCATGAAGCTGTAGAGTTAAATAAAGCTAAATTATGTTCCTCAAAGACTTGCGTGAAAGTATATTTCTACAGCCGTGTTTTGAGACAATATCATAAGCCGTGTTTACAACCAATCCATGGAATATTGATTTTTTGACATAGGTACACATGGCATTAGATTTATAAGGGAAAACATTAAAACAACATCACGTGTATCGTTTGCGTTTCATGACAGTTAACTTTAAGGACTAGAACTGGAAGGTGAAATATAACTGTACTCAAAGAAAACGCATATCTAATATACTTGACAAACTTAGTGTATATTATCATTGCTCCTCTTTTTTTAACTCCGATGAGTAATGCCCTGCATATATGAATATGTAAATGACACTGTGTGGATTAAGTTTGTTCTCGAGTGCAGTAGAGCTGTGTACGGAATAAAATGGCTTTGACGCGGAAACGATAAAGGCGTGCATTATCAATTTAAGAGAGGCCTTATATTTTAACTTACGATTATCACCCAATCAAGCGAATGTAGCAAATATTGGTTGAGGTGGGGGAAACGAAAGATTTAAGAAAGGGATATGTGAAAACATTCTCTTCAAGATGTCATTAAGAGAATTTACTGTGTAAAAAATGAGAAATCTGTAAAAGTTTATCTGAGTTTCTCTGTGAATACACTTTTAGATTTATCATCATATGGTATTGAATGGCCTGATAAATATAGGTATTCGAAGAGTACTTTATCACACACACACACACACACACACACACACACACACACACACACACACACACACACATGGATACAGAAATACAAAGATATAGTCCAAATTGAATAATTCCACCCTACTTCAATATATACGTATATATAAACATAT